>NC_081345.1:9626667-9660128 GCF_029784015.1 Lycium ferocissimum | reverse complement strand
CTTGGAATTGCGTGTTCTTGAGTCCTTGGGGTAAGAATTCATCTTATTTCCATGTTTGTGAGTTTATTTGGTGTTTATAAAAGGTTTGGAGGAAAGGAAGTTGGAGGAAAATGTTCAAATATGAACTTGAGTTTATGTTGAGTTGTAATCTATTTTGAGAGATGTTATTAATGTGTTTTGAGCTAAATTCTTGTTGTATGGCTAGTAGTTGATGTTGAGATTGTGTTGAGGTTGTTATACTTGATTTATTTGGAAGAAGGAGGTGTATAAGTGTCGTATACGAAGCGTATATCGGGCTGTCTTAGTATATCTCTAAATATTGTTGATGTGAGTTTAAAAGAGGATTACATAAAGTTGTTGTGTTGATTGTTGGCTGTTGGAGGTGTTGTGATGACTAAGAAATAAGGAAAATGCTACCATTTGTTTTAGAATCGATTTATCGTCGACATTTATATCTATACCTCAATTTTTTTAAATCCCTTTCCCCTTTTATAGGATTGGAGTACTGATGACAAGTTCTTTGGGGATTGTGTTAGGGGGGATGTTAAGGCAAACCTTCCTTCTCTTGGAATTATCTATTTGAACGAAACATAAGCGTAACCCACAAACGATTCTCTCTTAGAGCTAGAAATTTCCTTTAATTCAGATAATAGATTGCTTCCAAAATTTATTCAGTTTGTGGTCTATGATGTAAAATGATGATGTTTGTCTCTAATGATTTGGGGGGTGTCCACCCTTCCATCAAAACCAACGTACCCCTTTCTCCCAAAAATCAAAACGTACCCTTTTACTCCGTATTTACATATACACTTTGATATTAGATGATGATTCCCCCAATGCGGTTATATATATATATATACACGACAGGCGTTATATACACATATATATGTATGAGGGGGTTTTTATACGCACACTATATGTACTTAGCATATCATGCCAGGTATTTTAGATATAGGGGTTTATCCTTCCTTTTATTTGCTCTCTGTTTTTTTTATGTTGCTTTTGTTACATAATTTACTTTATTCTTCGCCCCTTTTTTCCCGGGGGGGATTTGTGATTTAGAAAACAGGCCCGGATAACGAAGGGTCCGCTTAGGGGTTGCCCTTCCGTTTTGGGGAAACAATTGTCGAGTCGTATCGTGTCTTGGATGGTTTTTTTTTGTACATATGGGTATGGCGGGGCCCCTCCGCATTATTTTCATGTACTCCAGAGGTTGAGATAGTTGGGGGTCGTTAGATTTTTTATGGCCTTCTGGTTTATTTTTCGTATGATGTTATGGAGCCTTTGTCGCCGTCTATTGCTAGCATGTTTATGTATATTTTCCTTTTTGGGGCCCTTCGTTAGTTTTTTCCCCAATCGGTTAGGGGGTTTATCGTATGATGAATCTCGTGGTCCACCCTTACTTATGATTATGTTGAAGATGCCCGGGTCTCGGCAAGAACCCGGGGCCCCGTATACCCTCGATTTGGGTGAGCAAAAAAAGGGGGGGTTTCCCATGGGATCTCCTTCCCTTTTATTCAATTCTTTTAATGCGGGAAGACCCCATTGCGTGAATATCCTTGGAGGTAAAGTGCCAAGATTACCTACATGAAAAAAAAGAGGGTTTTGGTGGTTATGGGGAACGAGGGATAAACATGAGGAAGAACCCTAGCATGGTGATGATGAGCGGGTAGATAAATGAGTGAACTTTTCTTGTGTTGTACGAAGAATCATGGATGCAATAACAAAAGAAGAGCTTGATCAAAGAGAGAACTTCTTTAGTTGATGCAAGAAACGGGTGGGTTTCCTTACGTTTGGGAATTTTTAAAAAACGGTAACAACCTTGGTTGAACAAAGAAGTTCCTCAGGGAAAAATCCCCTTTCACAAGCTTAAGGTTTAAGGGTGGTGGGGAAGGTAACCAAGCAAGTGATCATCAAGTTTAGCATTGGAAATACCAAGATGAGGTTTTATGCGATGTTGTACCGATGCAAGCATGTCATATTTTTTTTAGAAGGGCTTGATAATTTTATAGGGGTGCCAAAATGGGGAGGCAACTCATTTTTGAGGGTGAAAATACCTTCCCCTTAAACCCCCATGTAACGACCCCTTGGTCGTTATGTGCGTTTTTACCATTTATGCACAATACGGTTCATTTTTGTGGCTAGGAGTGGAGTCTCTTGAACATGATTAAATTCTAAGCGAAGGCATTTGATTGTATTATGTGCACTTGTTTAAAAACTTGTTTTATTTCTGTTGGGGGATTGACTTAGTAAATTAGACCTCCGTTGGGAATTCCGAGGCCACAGGTGAGTCCGTAGCATGTTTTCACATGTGTGTGCATATCTGATTTGTGTATGTGGGGCCTCAGATTGATGTCGGGAATACGGGTAAAGACTTGGTGAAAAACCAGGCTATTCTAGTTCTGGTGTGACTGCTGCAGCGGATGTGGGTCCACTACAGTGGGTCCGCCATAGCGGGGCGTCGGTCCGCCATAACGGGTAATTAGGTCTTAGGGAGAGCCTGCCACAGACGATAATGGACCACCATCGCGAGACCGCTATGGCGAGTCGGAACGTTCAATAAGGTTCGCCGTAGCGGTTGGTCAGGCCGAACTTGGCGGGAACTTTGCCGGCTAATCTAGTGGTTGTTGCAATGGTCGACGGAAAGGTAGAAACCCTCTTTTATAATGCTAAGTATGAGTCATTAGTCACATAACTCCAAAACAGTATGCAAGAGAGAAGAGGCGATTATTCAAAAGCTTTGGTGGATTAACCTTTGAGGGTAAGTCACAACCTTTACCTTGTTCATTCCTTTTTCTTCTTTAAGTTCATATACTAGTTCTAGGTCCTCTAATGGTGAAAAAATTCCTAGAACCCAAATTTATGAAACCCTTTATTAAATAGTGGATTGTTGAATTTAGTACTATTTATATTATCTAGAAGTGTAGGTTATCACTTTCTAGGATGGGAAATTGATTAATTATGGTAAGAATTATGTATTGAGACTTCGGGTTCCACCCAAATGGGAATTTTGCTTAAAATCATATTTGAAAGGGTTAAAGTGAACCCATGAATTGGAAGACTATGATTGTTGAGATTGAGGGCAAGATAAATTCATCCTTAAATTCTGGTTTGACCCATTCGAAAAGGTTAGGAATATTTTGGGTATTCTTTCCCAAGTGTTGCTCTTACTTTGACTAGATGGTCTATTGCTAAACAGCATTATATTTTGTTACACCCCGGAAAAAAAAAAAAAAAAAATTTCGTGTTACCAAAATTGTAGACGGCTTAGTATGGGCCAAAGGAAGAGTAAAGTTACGCCAGGGTTAAGAAGGTTAAGCTTCCGAGGCTTTGAAAGAAAGGTAGGCAAGGTCTCGGTACGAAAATTTTGGTCTAAATGGAATAAATGATATATTCTAGTATATTAAGAGTTTTGAAGTAAAACAAAAGTTTAAAGTGAAGTTCGGGTAATCGGTTTCCAACGGAACAAGCGGCTCTCGATCGGACATCGGAGTAAGGAGATATGAACGTTACAAGTTGGATGGGCAAGCCGAAAATGGTCCGCGCTAGCAGCCCCGGCAAATGGCGCGAACGCGCGAGAAGGCCAAAGGGCGCGACCGGCGAACGCGCCCCCACGTGGCGCGAACGCTTTCCGAGCAAAAATTTGAGAATCAAGTTTGGAATGAAGGTTGTGTTATAAGAAGGTAATAATAACATACATATGACATTTGGAGACAGGTATGGTGTAAATTAGTTCATATGTTATTTCAAAAGGCCCTTGCGCATGACTAAGCGGGACCCACATGTCGGAGTTTTATGAAGAACATATGATGAGACATATGAATAGTATATGGAAAGTTGAGCAAGTCCTAAGAAGGACCCATAAGCCAAAAATGAGTGTAGGCCCTCCAAAAGAACGATTTAAGAAAACTTTTTCGGGTGATCTGACTTCGAGGGGAAATAAAGGTATTAAAAGCTTGGAATTTGGAAATTCACCAAGAATTAAAGTTGTAGATAATTGAATTATCTTTCCATCCATAGGTCGTAGGCCCTCACACGATAGCTGGATCAAAAGTTATGATAGTTTTACTGAACGAACATCATCGGAAAATTTAGACTGGCGCGAACGCGCTAAAGGGGGCGCGATCATGCGCCGGAGGATTTTAGGTCGGTTACGCAGAACCTGAACGTTATATAAAGGGGTAAATCCCCTTATTTTCAGACAAGCACCCCAAAAATCTCTCCAAAAATGCGGAAAATTCTCAAACCCTTCCACACCAAATTTTGGCCCAAACCAGGTATAATCCCCAAATTTCGGTCCCTGATAGCGTATAGTTTTCGGCTGAGTAATCGTATGGCGGTGTGTGGTGGCAAAAAAATTAGCGTGAAAAAGCGAAGATCCGGCATTATTAAAGAGAGAAAGGTATGAATCTCTTTCTAATTGTGTTAATACCAGTTTATTTGCGGAGAAGTGTGATTAAATAATTGTATACTGAGTTAATTAGCTGCGAAAGTTAGAAAACAGCGTGTGGGCTGTTTATGGAATATTTTGGAATTGGAAACATGATGATTGAAGTTGGTATTGTTATTGTTGTGTTGTTGGCTATTGAACTAAGAATTCGGGCTAGGCACATAAATAGGGGAGATGCTGCCCGATTTTCGGCAGAATATGAAATGGTATAATTTGAAGTGTTGGTTTAGAATTGGACTCTTAAGTGTTATGGCTAATGTTTGGTGTATATGAATATTGTTGTAGATCTTGCGAAGCCAAAGACTTAATTCGGATTAGTAAAGCCGCAGATAAGGTATGTAAGGCTTATCCTTCCTTCCTTTGGCATGTCTTAGTATGAGTAGGCTATGATATGATCCCGAGATAACTCTACTCCCGCGGGTCCGAGCATGTCCGTGATTCTTATTTGTTTCTTGACATCCGTATGCATAGTGTAGTTAAATTATGGTTTCTATGCCTTTGTATGATTGAATATGAATGTGCATGAAATATTATGTTCATAAAGTCGGAAACTACGAACGTCACGTATCTTTCACATATGAGATCGGATCGCTCCGAGAAGCTCGTAGGAGGTTCCCTAATGTATAATATCCCGACATTCATAGGCGGGCTCGGGCCCCTCGGACTCGGTACTTGTCCCGTGGCCCGCTTCAGATGTCCCGTTGTATAGTTTTAATAGCTTGTTAATATAACTTAATATGGTTAATAATTTGACTTCCGAATATGATTACTCACTTATTTGTTAAGTTTGAAATAAAGGTTCGTATATATATATGATTTCTGATATGTGGTTATGATGCTTAAAATTATATTGGATAGGTTCCAAATAACATCCGAAAGAAACCTGATTTGGTTATTGCTGGATTACTGGAATGACGGTTGTTTTGATTATTAAGCTTAAGCACGTGTCTATGTTTGGAGATGCGTATAGATCCTTAAACATTCATCGTTACTTCCGAAGTATGATGTGTCCCTGTCATTTCATTATGGTGTTAATTTTACGAAAAAACATGAAGCATGTTCAACCTAGAGATCGAAAACTTCCGAAGTATGATGTGTTTATCCGACCACGTTCCCGTCATGAAAATTTTCAATCAATCACATAATATAACCAAACATTCACGTTACTAACATCGAAAAACATGAAGCATTTCACACTCTTTCCGGGTCATGAAAATTTTCAATCAATCATAATATGCCAGCGGTTCACACTCTTTCGCTGTTCTCCCTCGACACTCTATCCACGAGGACCGCGTACGCAAAGTCTCTAAGATGTACAAATACCATGACATAAGTGCTTGACTCGGCAATACTCCGCGAGATGGAGCTCGCCAACCCCGCGGGACCAACTCTAGCAAAGTCTTCTCTTCATGCAGGTGTACTGCGTGGCATGAAAACGCGGCCCCGAAGAAGGAGGGTCGATGCGGGATATGTACGAGTATGTAAAGCGATTACAAATAATAACCATAGCTTAATTTAGAAGAAAAGAAATCACAATCAAGCTCATTACTGCGGCCCTCGGCGGAGGAAATATAAGTGTATACATGGGGTCCTAGAACAATCCTTAAGTAAATAATACAAATGAACACACATTCCTTAAGCAAAGGATGCAACCTAACCCGTGTGTCGCCTCCGACATACCAATGAAATAGTCCCTTCGGACGGCCGCTTCCGTATGCAAATAATAATGATGGCCCCTTCGGGCATAATAATAATGATAATAATAATAATAATAATAATAATAATAATAATAATAATAATAATAATAATAATAATAATAATAATAATAATAATAATAATAGTCCCCTTCGGGTGTGCCGGTCCCGACATACGTAATATCCTAGCCCCGTCGGACATAATAATGATGATAGCCCCGACGCGGCAAATGATGGCCCCTTCGGGCATGCCGGTCCGACATACGTCTATCCTGGCCCCATCGGACATGCTGGTCCCGGCATCCTAGCCCCTTCGGGCATGCCACTCGTGACATACGGCTATCCTGGCCCCATCGGGCATGCCACTCGTGACATACTACTAATCCTAGGCCCCTTCGGGCATGATGATAATAATAATGAGATATCGCACCCCCTTCGGAGTGGTTTTGAAAAGTTTAAATAATAAAATCTCACACCCCCATCGGAGTGGTTTTGTACGCACCCCCTTCGGAGTGGTTTTAGAAAGGCCTTAGAAAATAATATATCACACCCCCTTCGGAGTGGTTTTACGAAAGCTTTAGAAAATAATATATCACACCCTTCGGAGTGGTTTTAGAAAAGTTTATAAAATATCACACTCCCTTCGGAGTGGTTTTGAAAAGTTTATAAAATATCACTTAATGGAGCCATTTATGGTAGTTTCAAAACAATTCGATTACATTCCTGCAAGTTACGGACGTTTGAGCATTTTTCCAACAAGATATAAGCATTCTAGTTCAATCGCACTGAATGAATAGTGCTCAATTTCGAAATCGAATTTCGATGAAACGAATAACCCCGAGGCTCAAATTCAAGCCTAGTATACCTAGGACATGCCAAAAGAAGGAGAGGGATAGCTTCACATACTGTTTAACCTCTTATCGGCTACACTTAGCCGTCCAAGCTCGTAAATCTACATTTGAGAGGATTCACACTAATGTTAGTCCTCTTATCACACATTTATCCCAAGTGTCGAATCATATCATTCTATATTACGCAAAAATCGGGCAAATCTCCCCTGTTTTTATGCCTAGCCCGAAGTCTCAATTCAGCAACCAACAACAACAATAACAATACCAACATTATCCACAATATTTCCAACTCCAAAATATTTCATAGAACAGCCCACACGCTGTTTTTTTCAATTTTCATAACTAACCAACTCAGTATACAATTATTTAACCGCGTCTTCTTCATAAATAAACCGGTATTAACACAAATAGAAAGAGATTCATACCTTTCTCCCTTTAATATTGCTGTATCTTCACCATTTCACGCTAATTTTAGGCCACCACATGCCCACTATACGATTCGTTAAAATAAAATTATATGCTATCCGACCGGAATTGGGAAATTATACTTGGTTGGGGCTTAAAATTTGGTCTTGGGATTTGGGGGAATTTTCCAGAATTTTGGGGAAGGTTTTGGGGTGTTGGATGAGGGAAATAAGGGGCTTGCCCCTTTTTATAAAGTTCTGGGTTCTGCCCAGAACCGACTCAAAAACGTTCAGCGCGATCGCGCCAGCCTTGGGCGCGTTCGCGCTGGTTTAAGTTTTCTGACTGCACCTTCGTTCAGTAAAATGGTCATATCTTTTGATTCCGATATCGTGTGAAGGCCCACGACCTATGGTTGGAAAGATCTTTCAATTATCTACAACTTGTATTTCTGGGAGTTTTCCCAAATTCCAAACTTATAATGCCGTTTTTGCCCTTCCAAGTCAGATCACCCGAAAATGTTTCCTTAAATCGTCCGTTTGAAGGGCTTACACTCATTTTTGGCTTATGGGTCCTTCTTAGGACTTTCTCAACTTTGCATGTACTACTCATATGTCTCTTCATATGTCTTTTATAACACTCTGAAATGTGGGCCCCACTTGGCGAGCAATAATGAGAACTTCTTAGTAAGCGCCATATAAACCAATGCACCTCATATTGTCTCCAAATGTCACGTATGGGTTGTTATTACCTTCTTATAATATAGCCTTCATCCCGAACTTGGTCCTCAAACATTTGTTCAACGCGTTCGCGCCGCGTGGTGGCGCGTTCGCGCTGTTTTGGGCCCTTGGCCTTCTGCGCGTTCACGCCACTCCCTGGCGCGTTCGCGCGGACACACCTCCTGATCCGCCGGTCCGGCTTGTTTCGTCCATATCTCCTTACCCCGATGTCCGATTGGGGAGCCGTTTATTCCGTTGGAAACTAGACTTCCCGAGCTTCACTTTAGACTTTTGCTTTACTTTAAAACTCTTGATATACTAAAACATATTATTCCTTCCATTTAGACCAAAATTTTCGTATCAAACCTTGCCTAACTTTCCTTCCAAGCCTCAGCAGCTTAACCTTATTAATCCTCGCATAATTTTGCTCTTCCTTTGGCCCATACCAAGCCGTCTACAGTTTTGATAATGCGTACTTTTTCCCGGGGTGTAACATTCTTCCCCCCTTTTGGAACATTCGTCCTCGAATGTTAAAATATTCGGGAATTCTAGAAAAATTTTGCCAGAGTCTCCCCTGTAACTTAGCACTACCAACCTGTCACAGCAACCCATAATATTACTGCCTCCCAGGGCCATAACACAATACCGATATAATTTGGCCACACACGACCTACATGCTTAAATTAGGAGAGAAGCATACATACCTTGTTATCTTGCCGTTTCATCACCATATACATACATTATATCATATCGCATTGCATCATAGCCGCACAGGGCCCTTAATATTCATAAAAGTCCAAAAATGTTAGGTTTACCTCGTATGCTCATCACGACTACACGTGTCACACTTTCTCGCTTACTTTCCTTTTCAATGTTCAACTTCACATTTCAATCGTACGTCAATACCGTACTTGACATATAACTTTCATACCTTTACTTACTGCGTGCTTGGTAACTTTCAATACCGCTAGTTGCTTCCGTCCGTCAACGCCGTTTCTCTCTACCGAAATCAAAAGTTAGTATCCGGAATCTTATTTCCTATGACTTGGCTCTATAGCACGATCTAAGATGCCAAAGAAGAGTAACCATCCTAGATGCCCCGTAGCCTCCCATTTATAAATGTGGCGCGCTTCACACCATAAACAGGACTCTACCGGACACGACTTTGTAGACAACCCTTGGACCGACCTGCTCTGATACCACTTTGTCACACCCCGACCTTACTAGGGTGTGATGGGCACCCGACCCTCCTCAGAGTCGAGCGAACCCTTAAACATTCACGTTACTAAAACCTGTCATTTCAAAAATTTTAGAAAAACATGAAGCATTTCAACCTAGAGATCACTGTTTTTATCCAGGTCATGAAAATTTTCAATCAATCACATAATATGCCAACTGACAACATCTGAAAATTCACACTCTTTCAGCATCTATAACTGGTTCGCGCTCCTCGACACTCTATCCACAGGACACTGTCTGCAAAGTCTCTAAGATGTACAAATACCATGACATAAGTGCTTGACTCGGCAATACTCCGAACCGAGATGGAGCTCGCCAACCCCGCGGGACCAACTCCTAGCAAAGTCTTCTCTTCATCTGGGTGTACCTGCGTGGCATGAAAACGCAGCCCCCGAAGAAGGAGGGTCGAGACGGGATATGTGCGAGTATGTAAAGCGATTACAAATAATAACCATAGCTTAATTTAGAAGAAAAGAAATCACAATCAAGCTCATTACCTGCAGCCCTCGCTGGAGGAAATATAAGTGTATACATGGGGTCCTAGAACAATCCTTAAGTAAATAATACAAATGAACACACATTCCTTAAGCAAAGGATGCAACCTAACCCGTGTGTCGCCTCCGACATACCAATGAAATAGTCCCTTCGGACGGCCGCTTCCCGCAATAATAATGATGGCCCCTTCGGGCATAATGCCGCTACATAATGATAATATGATAATAATAATAATAATAATAATAATAATAATAATAATAATAATAATAATAATAATAATAATAATAATAATAGTAATAATAATAATAATAATCCCCTTCGGGTGTGCCGGTCTATGGAATCCGAAATATGATAGTCGTCTATCTTGGCCCCATCGGACATGCCGGCCCCGACGCAAAATGATGGCCCCTTCGGGGCATGCCGGTCCGACATACGTCTATCCCGGCCCCATCGGACATGCTTTGTCCCGCATCCTAGCCCCTTCGGGCATGCCACTCGTGACATACGGCTATCCCGCCCCATCGGGCATGCCACTCGTGACATACTACTAATCCTAGCCCCTTCGGGCATAATGATAATAATAATGAGATATCGCACCCCCGCTCGGAGTGGTTTTGAAAAGTTTAAATAATAAAATCTCACACCCCCATCGGAGTGGTTTTGTACGCACCCCCTTCGGAGTGGTTTTAGAAAAGCCTTAGAAAATAATATATCACACCCCCTTCGGAGTGGTTTTAAGAAAGCTTTAGAAAATAATGTATCACACCCCCTTCGGAGTGGTTTTAGAAAAGTTTATAAAATATCACACTCCCTTCGGAGTGGTTTTGAAAAGTTTATAAAATATCACTTAATGGAGCCATTTATGGTAGTTTCAAAACAATTCGATTACATTCCTGCAAGTTACGGACGTTTGAGCATTTTTCCAACAAGATATAAGCATTCTAGTTCAATCGCACTGAATGAATAGTGCTCAATTTCAGAATCGACTTTCGATGAGCAGAATAACCCCCGAGGCTCAAATTCAAGCCTAGTATACCTAGGACATGCCAAAAGAAGGAGAGGGATAGCTTCACATACCTGTTTAACCTCTTATCAGCTACACTTAGCCGTCCAAGCTCGTAAATCTACATTTGAGAGGATTCACACTAATGTTAGTCCTCTTATCACACATTTATCCCAAGTGTCGAATCATATCATTCTATATTCTGCCGAAAATCGGGCAGCATCTCCCCTGTTTTTATGCCTAGCCCGAAGTCTCAATTCAGCAACCAACAACAACAATAACAATACCAACATTATCCACAATATTTCCAACTCCAAAATATTTCATAGAACAGCCCACACGCTTTTTTTCAATTTTCATAACTAACCAACTCGATATACAATTATTTAACCGCGTCTTCTTCATAAATAAACCGGTATTAACACAAATAGAAAGAGATTCATACCTTTCTCCCTTTAATATTGCTGTATCTTCACCATTTCACGCTAATTTTAGGCCACCACATGCCCACTATACGATTCTGCAGCGAAAATTATATGCTATCCGGCCGGAATTGGGAAATTATACTTGGTTGGGGCTTAAAATTTGGTCTTGGGATTTGGGGGAATTTTCCAGAATTTTGGGGAAGGTTTTGGGGTGTTGGATGAGGAAATAAGGGCTTGCCCCTTTTTATAAAGTTCGGGTTCGCCGTAACCGACTCAAAACGTTCGGCGCGATCGCGCACTTTGGCGCGTTCGCGCTGGTTTAAGTTTTCTGACTGCACCTTCGTTCAGTAAAATGGTCATATCTTTTGATTCCGATATCGTATGAAGGCCCACGACCTATGGTTGGAAAGATCTTTCAATTATCTACAACTTGTATTTCTGGGAGTTTTCCCAAATTCCAAACTTATAATGCCGTTTTTGCCCTTCCAAGTCAGATCACCCGAAAATGTTTCCTTAAATCGTCCGTTTGAAGGGCTTACACTCATTTTTGGCTTATGGGTCCTTCTTAGGACTTTCTCAACTTTGCATGTACTACTCATATGTCTCTTCATATGTCTTTTATAACACTCGAAATGTGGGCCCCACTTGGCGAGCAATAATGAGAACTTCTTAGTAAGCGCCATATAAACCAATGCACCTCATATTGTCTCCAAATGTCACGTATGGGTTGTTATTACCTTCTTATAATATAGCCTTCATCCCGAACTTGGTCCTCAAACATTTGTTCAACGCGTTCGCGCCGCGTGGTGGCGCGTTCGCGCTGTTTTGGGCCCTTGGCCTTCTGCGCGTTCACGCCACTCCCTGGCGCGTTCGCGCGTGCACCAATTTCCCCCCGCCGGGGCCGGCTTGTTTCGTCCATATCTCCTTACCCCGATGTCCGATTGGGGAGCCGTTTATTCCGTTGGAAACTAGACTTCCCGAGCTTCACTTTAGACTTTTGCTTTACTTTAAAACTCTTGATATACTAAAACATATTATTCCTTCCATTTAGACCAAAATTTTCGTATCAAACCTTGCCTAACTTTCCTTCCAAGCCTCGCAGCCTAACCTTAACCTTATTAATCCTCGCATAATTTTGCTCTTTGTTCCTTTGGCCCATACCAAGCCGTCTACAGTTTTGATAATGCGTATGATTTGTTTCTGATGTGGAAATCCAGGAGTCCGTTTCCGATGATGCGATAGTCCGAGGTGACGATCCGATGCTATGATAATCCGATGATACGATAATATGATGGTCCCGTCCGATGTGATGACATGACACCGATGATTCTCGTTTACCGAGCCCTCACCTCGGAGGTCGGACACGTTACGTGTTACATATAGATATTCGGAAGTACGATCTATTTTCTATATATAAGACAAATGTTTTTCGAAAGAAAGAAGAATAAGCTAAGCCTTCCGACATTCTCGACTACTAACTGTTCGTACTTCGCATATGATTTCCGAACTAATATGATTATGATATGTTTTGCTCACCGGATATATATATACACGACAAGAGCTACGCAGCAAGTTATGACTCTCTCGATTCCTATACTTGTTTTCTGTAGTTTTTCATTCCGAATATGATTCTGTAAATGGATTTCCTGCTTTACATACTCGCATATCCGTACCGACCCCCGTTCTTCGGTCGCGTTTATGCCGCGTAGTACACACCTGTGTGAGCTAAAGATATTAGCAAGAAGATGTTCCGGCGGGATTGGCGAGCTCCGCTGTTCTTAGAGCGCCGCCGAGTCGAAGTTTGTCCGTGTTATGATATCCAGTCATGTTAGAGACTTTGCGCAGTCGTGTGTATAAGATGTTAGTTGTGAGCGGCTCTATAAGCCGTCGTATTGTCATTCATGATATTGGGTGTTTTGTACGGTCGCAAGTTTTGTTTGATTTGAAACGATATAAAGTACGTTCGTTTTTCATACAAATTTATTATGTAGTTATGATTTGGTCGAGGGCCCAATATGAATACGAGTATTACGATAGTCTCCATGTTCGCTCGGCCCTAGATAAGGGTCGGGTGCCCATCACACCCTATCGGAAATCGGGGTGTGACATATTTCTAGACTTTGAGCATTCCGAGGCACTGTGAAAGGGGAAAGCTCTAGCGGAGTACCTTGCATTTGTTTCATTTCTGCTTCTGAGGTAGGTTATGGTTTACTTGAGTTAGATTTTGATTAGTTGATTGTTTACGTAGTAGAATTGACAGAGAAAGCATGATTAGGTCTTTGGACATGACGTCTGGTTGGATATTACTTAGGTTGGTATGATATTTGATTACGTGGGCTTGTTGCCATTACTTTATGAACTGAAACTTGAGGTGAATTTGCTGTGTTATGGGAAGGAAGGAGTTGATATATACACTTCTTATTGATTTAAATGACTTATGCACTTATGCTGTTGTTGAGTTGATTTATCTGAGTCATGTTGTGACTTGTGGCATGGTGCCCTGTATTCCTTGACATTGATATTATGGACTGACATACTTAGTGTTAAGTTGGAAGTACGTCGAGTTTCATCTTGTGAATCGTATACATAAATATATATATATATATATATATATATATATATATATATATATATATATATATATAAAAGGCACATTTGACAAAGGGTGAGGATGTGTCCTAGTTCAACGCGCATTTGATAGGGGTGCGTATGTGGCCAAGTTATGGGCTTGTGATCCGAGGTCGGCTTTTGGAGCGAGTGATATATGGACACCATAGGTCCCTTGCAAGTCATGATTATTATACAAAAAAATGCCTTTAGCATGTGTATACGGTTAGGATACTATCATTTGTTGCATTTCATTGCATTGGGTGTTACCTTTTTTATGATTGGCAAGATGATTTGTTGTTGTGCCTATCTGCCTATTCTGTTGATTTTATGAACGTATGCATGATACTTGTCACACCCCAATTTCCGATAGGGTGTGATGGGCACCCGACCCTTACCTAGGGCCGAGCGAACCCGCTGACCATCGTAATGTCCACACTCAATCTGGGCCCACGAAACATAACATACGCACGTAATGAAAATTTTTCAGAAAACAGACATGCCTTTCGTTTTTTTTTTCAAACCAAATAAAATCTGCAATCGTACGGAAAGCCGTAATATAAGGCATAATAAGATATTCGGCTTATATAGCCGCTTGCCAAGCACGTCGGTAGTTTAATACATACAAACACACCGGCTTACGTAGCCGCTACAAAATGTGACCCGACATATCATACACTCGACACTCTCCTCGTAAAGTCTCTATCATAACTTCGAACACCACACGAAGCACTCGACTCGGCAGCACTCCGAGGAAATGGAGCTCGCCAATCCAGCCGAACATCTTCTCGTAACATCATTCGCTCACCCGTGGGTACCAAGGCGCATGAAACGCAATTCCCGAAGAAAGGGGGGTCGGTCACGGAATATGTACCGAGTATGCAAAGCGTAAAATACGTAAACGAAATAAAGTGTACCAAACGCGAGCATAATAGTCCAAATACCAATGTTCTTCCATCCGACCTCCAAGTCATACATATACCAATCATACACACATACCGCGCGAAACCCAGCGGTAATATCACGTATATGCATACACACATATACCGCGGCCAGGAACCCAGCGGCTAATATCATAAGTATATAAGAATACCGCGGCCAGGAACCCAGCGGTTAATATCACAAATATATAAATATACACAGCTACACATACGTACATACCGCGGTCAAGAATCCACACACATCACGTCACAGCCCGCGGCCAAGTATCCAATGGACGATATCACACGTACACATGCCGCGGCCAAGTATCCAGCGTCATGGCACAGCCCGCGGTCAAGTATCCAAAATGGACAATATCACACATACCGGCCCGGGACTTGGCGAAAAAGGTAATAACAATACACACAAGCAGAATCGTAAGCAGCCATACATATATAATTTCTTTTATTACAAGCTCAACAAACGACCAAATCACACCATCCCTTTAAAGCCAAGACAATAGTTAATCGTTCTTTTCCGAACATTATTCGAAAAATATGTCAAATCGAACTTCGTAGATCATAATCACGTACCAAGATCACGTGCATATGAGTAAATAAATAATTAAGTTGCCTTCCAAATTTGATGACCAAATATTTTTACTAACATCGGTAAGTGCAGAAACAAGTTTCGGGTTTATCAAAATTAGTATACAATAGTTACAATCTTTTGAAATCGTTCTTATGTGTCAAAATATGTTATCAAACTCAATGAGGTAGTTAAAATAGCTATTTTATAGTAATCGGGGCGATAGCCAAAAGTTCTTTTTCAAAATCACACAAATATACCAAACAGAGCAACATTGGGAGATCTCGGGATGCGTGGGCCCCACCTCAGGTCGAGCCGAGGCGGCGGGCATAATTTACAAACAATAGGCTCCCTAAAGCCGTCCACAGAAGTTTCGGAGCGATCCAGATGCGTTTACAACAGTTACAAAGGTTTAAGCGCTCTTTTGATCAAATATAAGGATTATAATTCAATTGGCGTCAATGAATAGTATGCAAAATCAAACTCGGCTTTCCGAGAGCGGAATTGTCCCCGAGGTTCCGATCTTAGCCTAGTAGGGCTAGGACATGCCAAAAGAAGGAAAGGGCAGGCTTTACATACCTTTGTCGTGCCTCACGCTCGTCCAATTTCAATTCCCGTTTCGTCAGAAATCTGCAAATGGTCATCCTTACCAGTTACTATTCATGCAAGTTAACATTTCAACTTTGGTTAAGCATTTGACTACCGAAATTCCGGCAGCACCTCCCCTATAAATATGACACCCCCGAGATTCAACTCGGCTCAAATTATCAACAACAACCAAACCAACAAACATTATAGTGATATCGATATTCAATCCCCAAACGCATTCTAACATTAATAATCCCTTTTACACAATTCGGCAATACTCATTTATATTCAATTCAACTTCATATATCCAAACTAATATCAACACTCGCATGTTCAAATAACAATCCGAAGCCATTCAAATCCGTTTTAAGAACATCCCAAGGGATCCACACAATATTCAAGAACTACATTAAAACCATACTAATTCTTAAATCAGCCCACACGGTTTTAGCTTAACTTGGGATCATTACACTTCATTCATTTTTTTTTACATCATATAGCGCATGACGACGACAACCAAAACACCAAATAACATTAGCTCATTTCATGCACACTAGCAAAATTCCTATTCGCCACTCTTAGCATACAACATTCCATGAGTTTCATTCATATTCTACACATTACAACAACACATAAACATGTTGAATTCAATTACTCTCCACTCCTACACAATACACACATGTGCACGGCCAAAAGTCATCATCCACGGTCTAACTTCAACATCTATATCTTCATGATTCATATCCATTTCTATACACTACAACCACACCCAACCATGCTAGATACAAGTAATTCATCACACCTATACAACAACACATACACACACGGCCACACAACACCTCACACGGCTCAACTTGAGCATGCAATATCTCATGAATTTCCATCATTTCTACATCCAATAACACACATAAACCATTCATAACACATAAAAATAGAGATTAAAACTCACCTTCTTCCATGCCCTTCTTCATTCGGCCATAGCAAGGTTTTGCTAGAACAAGAGCTTCACTTGATTCAACAACTACTTCATGTTGTTTAGCACCTTCCAAAGAGTAGAAAACATGGAAGAAAATAATTTTTCTTCATCAAACTCCCATGGTCAAAACTGGCCATGCTCAGCCGTATGCTTCTCTTTCCTTTTTTCTCCATTTTTCTTCAAGTTTCTAGAGAGTTAAGTGATAAAGATGATTAATGAATCATCTTATACACATATATATGATGCATATGGCCATGGCCCACTAGTCATGTGGCCGGCCACATGCTTGGGTTTTCATGAAATTTAATTTCCAATTTTTTTTCACTTTCTATCCCAAATTTTCATGAAATACTCAACTTCTCATAATTCACTTTTTACCTCAAATTCCTTAATATTTCCATCCAACATAGTTCATAAGCAACTCATGTCTTTAAACAAAATCGGAAGAATAGCCTTGTTCTCAACTCGTCGCAAACAACTTAGAATATTCCAACGTACAAAATACGGGGTGTAACAATACTAATCTTAATCGGCCTATGATATCTACCAGTACATAGTGTTTGTATTGATACTACCTTGCTGCACCCTTTTTGAGTACAGATTGTGTGCCAGTGTCATGACCCAATCGGAGGGCCATGACTGTTACACCTCAAAATTTTGAGTTGTTGCACGGTAGACCGACTAACGCAAGTTATGGTGTTATGGTGTCCCTACAAGTAAGAAGGGATGCTTAATGATTCTAATTAAGATTCCAAAGACACTTGAGGAGAGAGAGGAGAGCTCGTTGGAGGAAGTTAAGGCAGAGAGTGTCTTACCCCGTGTACAAGTGTACCAAAGAGTATTCATTGTAATTTACAGGACTATAAGTTGAAAGGATCAAATCGGCAAAATCTGATGTCACGACCCAACTAGAGGGCCATGACGGGCACCCGGAGCTAACACACCGAGCACCTCTAAATATACATCTTATAATTACTTTTGGGTGGAACATAAAGATAACTCATGGGTACCATAATCTGTAAGGGTACATCTATATGTATATATCACAACATAACAACACCTCTCTAAGTAATCTTCAAAGAAGTATACTCATCATTACCAAAAACGGGCTACTAAAATATTATTCAACGATGTGGGCTTACAAGGTTATGAAACATCTATTGTACACACATGTCTACTAGCCTCTACATAGAGTACAAGTAACCATAATGACCAATACCCATATACTGCAGCTCCGAAGTAAGTGGAGTGCTCCTGAGCATCCGTTGATAAATCACCCACGGGCCGCATCCGTCTCACTGCCTACCTCGCGGGCATGAACGCAGCGTCTACAAGAAGGGACGTCAGTACGAATGTTGTATTGAGTATGTAAGGCATGAACAGTGACATAGTAAGAAATACCGAACACGGAAAATAATACAATGGACGTATAGGGATAAAGTAATATAAACACGATTAACTCCGTGCCTTTGAATGCCCTTTTAAGGCCAATGTCGTGCATGCTTAGCTCTTAAAAACTTTTCCATACATATCCATACACATATAATATCTCGTCCGGTCGTTAAGGCGCGGTAATATATATATATATATATATATATTACCCGTCCACGTAGGCTCGGTATCATCTTACCCGGCCCTTTCAGGACTCGTTGTCATCTTACCCGATCCTTTCGGGACTCGGTGTCATCTTACCCGGCCCTTTCGGGACTCGGTGTCATGCCCAACTGATCAGTGGGATGCAATGCATACATACATACTGTTATATCCCGTATTTTGTACATTGAAATAATTTGAGTTAACCATGATAAGTTAAGGACAAGACTATTCCGGGATACGCGGTAGAGACTTTTGACCTTTGATTTTGTTTTAAGGCATAAGTTGCTTATGAATTTATTGACATGGAATATTAAGGAAAATTTGGGGCTAAAAGTGAATTATGAAAAGTTGAGAATTCATGAATTAAAGGCCATGTTGGCCGTGTGGCATAGGGTGGGCTCCACCCATGGCTTGGCAAATTTTAATTGATCCAAGCCATATGTGGGCCATGGACACATGGATGACTTATATATGAGGACTTTAGATGACTAATTAGTCACATTTTTTCATCTTCCACACTTAGAAAATTGTAGAACCTTGGAGAACAAAAGAAGAAGGCCATTCGGCCATGGTGACCGAAATTTAAGGTCCAAAAATCTCCATAAAAAATAGTTTCTTCTAGCAAATAACCAATTGGAAGGTCCTCTTTAACGTGAGATAGTTGTTGGAGTCAACAAATCATTCGTTTTGTCGTTTGCAAACCCTAGCCAAGTTGTGAAGTTAAGAAGGAAAGGTAAGGTTTAATCCTCTTTTTCATATGTTATGGATGATTTGTGTATGTTGTAGGATGTAGAAATGAATGAAATTCATGAAAGTTTGTATGTTGATGCTTGGCCGTGTATATGTGATGTTGTGTAGGAGTGAGGAACTAATTTTATTTAGTGTTCTTGGTTGTTGTGTTGTGGATTCTATGATGATAATGGGAATTTAATGGTTCAAATTGAAGTTATAGTCGTTTGTGGCTTGTTATAGAAGCTTATGGAATCTTAAGATAGTTTCTTATATTTGCGGGAATGACGTTGTTAACGTGTGGATTGTTAGTGTAATTCATGAATTTGGGAGAGAGGAATGTATTTGTTGTTGTTCTCGGGTTTGGGATGGTTTCGGTGGAGTTGAGTTTTGGTTGGTTGTCTTGAATATTGTGTGGGTTGTTTAAAGTGTTCTTGAATCTTGTTTGAATGCTCTCGGATTAGTACTTGAACATGTAAGCGTTGATGTTGGTTTGAATGTATGTAGTTGAATTGAACATAATTGGAATGTTGTCGAAATATATGGAGAAGAGTTATTAGCGTTATAATGCGTTTTGAATTGATTATTGATGTTGTTAGTGTGGTTGTTGGTATTGTTGTTGATGATTTGGCCGAGTTGAATTCTCGGGGTTGTTGAATTTATAGGGGAAATGCTGCCCGAATTTCTGTAGAAAGAGTGCTAGTTTGGAATTGAATTCCTAAATGCCTATAGCTAATGTTTGGTATCAATGATGTTGTTGTAGATCTTGGGGAGCCCGAGACTTAGGTCTGGATTAGCTTTGAGAGCAGACAGGGTATGTAAAGCTTACCCTTTCTTTCTTTGGCATGTCTTAGACGTAAGTAAGCTATGACACGAGCCTCGGGAAAACTCTATTCATAAGATCCGAGCATGTCTATGATTCTTATTCACTTCTTGATGTTAGTAATCTTAATATAGCCAAACTATGGTCCTTGTATCCTTTGCTTGATTGGAAACTAAATGTTGCATAAAGAATTTCGTTTTTAAAAGATGTTGTAACTACGAACGACCGTAACTTTCATAGATGAGCTCGGATCATCCCGAAACGTTCGTAGGAGATTCTATAATGGATTATATCTCCAACTTTCATAGGCGGGCTCGGATTGGTTTGATACTTGTCCGTGGGCCCCTGAGACTTTCCTATGTTGATTCTAACGACTTTCTGAAAGGACTTAATGTGACTATCGTCTTAACCCTCGAGCGTCGGTTACTTACTTATCTATTGAGTCTATAATAATGATTTTTATGCATATGGTTACTCACGACTCTGCTCGTGCATATGGTTGTTACATTCTTTCGCCGAGTCCCGGGCCGATTATGTTATCGTGCGCACTATGCTATATTCCGGAGTATGATGTGTTATGGTTCGCCGAGTCCCTCGCTATAGGGCCGGGTTCCATTTATATTCTGGTGTATGATATGTTATGGCGTTATGATGTGTTATGGGATACATCGGGTTTCGGAGATATGAAATCTTCTGGAGTATGATGTGTTATGGCGCCAATGACGGGTGGGCGACCATATTCCCTGAGCCCCATGTTATATCCCGCATTCTGTATGTTGGAATATTTTTAAGTTGGTTGCGACGAGTTATGGACAAGGCTATTTTCCGACTTTGTTGTAAGGCATAAGTCGCTTATGATTTTATTGGTATGGAATATTAAGGAATTTGGGGTTAAAAGTGAATTATGAAAAGTTAGACGTTTCATGAAAATTTGGGGCCAAAAGTGAAGTTTTGGAAACTTAAATTCATGAAAAAAGTGACCATGTGGCCATGCACATGACTTGTGGGCCATACGCCACATGTATGAAGTATATAGGTAGTATTAGATGACTTATTAAGTCATCTTCATCATTTTCATCTCTTGGAAATTTCAAGAAAGTTGGAGAAAACATAAAAATATTCGCCATGTCCAACCGACCAAGACCAAGGAGAAATTGATCAACAAAAAATATTTTCTTCATGTGTTTCAACTCCTTAGAAGGTGTAAAACAACACGGAGGGATTGTTGGAGCAAGCAAACCAATTATTTTGCAAACCACAAGTTCTAGTCGAGTGAAGAACCAAGTGAAGGTAAGGTTTAATCTCATTTTTCATGTGTTATGGATGGTTTGTACATGTTGTGGTATGTGGAAATGAATGAAGTTCATGAAATTATGCATGTGGAAGTGTAGCCGTGTATGTGTGTGGCCGTGTATAGGTGTGTGTTGTGTAAGAGTGATGAAGTAATTGTAGTTAGCATGTTTGTGTGTTGTTGTAATGTGTATAAATGAAGGAAACTCATAAAATATTGGAGTTGATGTTTGGCCGTGTATGTTGGATTTGGCCGTGGGTGTTGTGTTGTGTAGTAAGTGAGGAACTAATTTGTTTAGCGTTTGGTTGATCTTGTTGTGGATTTATGATGAACAAAGCAAAGAACCAATGAATTAAGTTGAAGTCAAAGTCGTGTGTGGGCTGATTTTGGAAGCCAATGTGAATCAAATATAGTTTCATGGATTTATGGAAGATAATGTTGTCAATGTGTGAATTGTTGGTATGGTTGATGAAATTGAAAGGAAGAATTGTGTTGTTGATTATTTTCTTGAACTTAGAGGATTTCGGGTGAAGTAGTATATTGTTGGATTGCTTTGAATATAATGCGGATTGTTTGAAATGTTCTTGAATCTTGTTTAAATGATCTTGGATTAGTACTTGAACTTGCGAGCGTTGACGTTAGCTTGAAAGTATGTAGTTGAGTTGAACGTAATTGAACGTCGTCGAATTATGTAGAAATGGGTTATTAAGGTTAGAATGCATTCGAAATCAATTATTGATGTCGTGTATATGGTTGTTGGTATTGTTGTTGAAGATTTAGCCGAGTTGAATTCTCGGGCGATGAACCGAGCAGGAAATGCTGCCCAAATTTCGTAGAAAAAGTAACGGCTTGGAATTGAATTCTTCGATGCTTATGGCTAATGTCGGATGTCTAATAACGTTGTTGTAGATTTTGAGAAGCCGAGGCGTAAGATTGGACTAGCTTAGGAAGCGGACGAGGTATGTAAAGCTCAACCCTGTCACACCCTTAATCCGATAGGGTGTGATGGGCACCCGACCCTTATTTAGGGCCGAGCGAACCCGCTGACTCTCGTAATACTCATAACCATGCTGGCCCTCAAATCATGACACAAATACATAATGAAAGTTTTTCAAGAACAATATGCTTTTTACCTTTCTCGAATCAAATAAAATCAGAACATATAAAACTTATAATACAATGCATAATAATACATCGGCTTACATAGCCACTTACATAACCGACATCTTATACCCACGACACTGTCTGCAAAGTCTCTAACACAGAACATGAAACCATAACATCATACTCTGACTCGGCAGCACTCCGGAGAAAATGGAGCTCGCCAATCCCGCTAGAACATCCTTTGCTAATATCTTCACCACCCGGGTGTACCGCGCGGTACGAAACGCAGCCCCCGAAGAAAGGGGCCGCACGGAATACGTACCGATGTAAAGCATGAAATATAATAAGCGGGATCATACCGACGTAAAGAGTATAGAAAATCATAAGACTTGTCTTTGAAAACATATGTCATGCAATATATAAAAATCATATAATCATTGTATGAACATATAGCGTGTCCCGCCCTCTTAGCCAGGACTCCGTAAGTAAAATCATATCATCATCATGTACGTACGCATATACATATATATATATATATATATATATATATATATATATATATATATATATATATATACATACCCGGCCCTCTAGTGAGGGACTCCGTGAATAGCGTGTCCCGCCCCGCTAGCAAGGGACTCCTATGCCATCCCCGGCCGCCATCCCCATCACATCATATATATATATATAGCGTGTCCCGACCTCTAGTGAGGGACTCGGTGAATAATGCAAAGGAATGTGCACGAATGCGTGTCCTGCCCGGTACTCAAGGAAGACATATTGAGCTCACACGAGCAGAGTAGTGAGAAACTATATGCACATAAATCATTTCGGTAGACTCAATGAAGTAATCTAAACGAATCGTCATTCAAAAATCGTGACGTAGTTATATCAAATATTTTTCGGACGTTACCGGAAACATGTCAAACATCATAAACATATAGAAGAACCATAGAGATCATAGTCATATACGTCAAACCAATCCGAGTACGCCTCGGAAAGTTACGGACCTTATTCACTTTAGGACTTTCTACGAACATATCGAAGCAATCCGAGCCCTTCTGTGAAAGTTACGCTCGTTCGTAGTTACGGAAGCATTTAAGTACAAAACTCTTTTGAAAGCAAACTTTTATGCAAATTTTTGAAACTTAGTCATACAAAAACATAAGAACCATAATTCGACTACATTAAGAATACGGGATATCAAGAAACAAATAAGAATCATAGACATGCTCGGATTGCAGGAATAGACTTACCTCGAGACTCGTGTCATAACTTACTTTTAACTAAGACATGCCAAAGAAAGAAAGGTTGAGCTTTACATACCTTAGCCGCTTTCTAAGCTAATCCAAACTTACGTCTCGACTTTTCACGATCTACAATAATGTCATTAGATATCAACCATTAGCCATAACACTTAAGAATCCAATTCCAAATTAACACTTTGTCTACAAAAATTTCAAAAGATTTCCCCCTATAACTTCGACATCCCCGAGAATTCAACTCGGTCAAATCAACAACAACCAAACCAACAACCATACTAACAATATCCATAAGTGATTCAAAACGCATTCTATCATTAATAATTCCTTTCTACACAATTCGACAACATTTCATTTATATTCAAATAAACTACATACGATCAATTCAATACCAATGCTCACATATTCGATTACTAATCCGCAACCATTCACACATGATTTAAGAACATTCCAAGCAATCCATACAATATTCAAAACAGCCCGGCCAACATGCTATGCCACCCGAAGCTTCCTAAATTCCATAAGAACAATGACAACACGTTTCCTTCTTCCGAGTTCATAAACTATATCAACAAATCCATACGTTAGCATTATCATTTTCATCAATTCAAGCAACTATATTAAAATCACATTATGTTCTAAATCAGCCCACAACAATTACGACTTCAATTTAAGTCATCAAACCTTCATTTTCACCACATAATCCACAACAACAACAACTAAACGACCAAGTAATTCAATTCATCATTCTTACTAAACACAACATATATGCACGGCCACAACTCCCATACCATAACTTCATGAATTTAATCCGTTTCAACATAGCACAGCACACACAACCATCCATAAAACATGTAGGAAAGGATAGAATTGTTACACCTCGCATTTTGCACTTTCGGATATTTCGAAGCAATGGCGGAAAGTTTAGGGCAAGGTCATTTTTCGGTTCTGTTGTAATGCGTAAGTCGTTGGAAAATATTATTAGTGTGGAAATATTGAGGAAGACCGAGGGCAAAAAAGGAAATTTGCAAAATGGCATTATGGTAATTTTGTAAAAAGGCTAGGGGCAAAATGGTCATTTCACGAGAATTCAAGAAAATTCCAAAAGGGGCCATATTGGCCATGTGAAGAAAAGGTATGGAAGAAGATGACAAAAGAATATAATAATAAGTCATCTTTTGGAAAAATGAAAGAGAGAAAATTCTAGAAAATAAAAAGAAAAGAAAAGAAAAATCTAGAGAAGGGAGGGGCATGTGCCCCTCACATGCATATAAGATGACTATATATATATATAAGAGAGAAGGGGATTCATATTTGAAGAAGAGAGAAAGAAAGAAAGAAAGAAAGAAAGAAGAGAAAAAAAATGAGAGAGAGGGAGTCACGGCCAAAGGGCTGGCCGGACTGCCCTTTGAAATCCACCATGGAAAAATTCTTTCTTCATGATTTTCTACTAATTAGAAGGCCCTCGTCAACATGGAGCTAGTTGTTGGACAAGAAGACTATTCGTTTGGCAAGGCAACAAGCTAGCCGTGGGAAAAGTTGGTGGAAGAGGTGAGGTTCAATTCTTATTTTTATGTGTTGTGGATGATTTTTTATATGTTATGGAATGTAGAATTGAAAGAAATTCATGAAAATATGGTGTAGTGTGTTGGGACCGTATGTGTGTGCTTAACCGTGTATGTGGAGTGTGTTGGAGTGATGAACTAATGGAATTTGACATGTTTGTATGATGGTGTAATACGTGTAGTAAATGAATGAAAACTATGAGATTATGTATGTAGGTTGGACCGTGCATGTCATGTTGTGTAAGAAGGTGGATTAATTGTAATTAGTATGTTTGTGCGTGTGTTCTAATGTGTAGAAAACGAATGAAAATCATGAAATATTACATGTTGGTGTTGGCTAGTATGGGCTGTTTTGGGGCAGCCATGTTGAGTTAATGTTACCTAGCGTTTTGGTTGTTGTCGTCATGAAATTTGTGATGAGAAAATGAAGGTTAATGATCCAAGTTGAAGTTAGAAACCGTGGGCTGTTTTCGGGAGTTAAAGTGATTTACGTAAAGTTCATTGTTGATGAAAATATTGCTTGGAATGTATGGAAATCATCGACATAGTTTATGAATTTGAAGGTAGAAAATGTGTCATGAATGTTTCTAGTTAAGTTGGAAGGTTTCGGGTAAGATTGAGGTTGGTTTGGACATCTTGAAATTTCCTATCGATATTGTTATTATGATTGTTAGTATTGTTAATGATGATTGGCCGGGTTGAATTCCCGGATTTCGTATGTTGATTTGGGCCGAGCCATATCTCGGGACGGTGCATTTACGTAGGAGGTGCTGCCGAAATTTCGGTAGCTTATAAGTGAACTTGTATGAAAAATTAAGGCAAACACAAGTCGATGAATCTAATGATCATATGGATCCTTTTGAATGTAGATAAGCAAGTTGGGATGGACAAGTATAGCTAGTAAGGCGGCGCAGGTATGTAAGGCTTACCTTTTCTTTTATGGCATGTCCTAGAGCTAATAAGTTGTGATATAATGTGTACCTGGGGTAATTCCGCTCCCCGATTTCTCGAGTCCGTTTATGATTCCGATTTATGTCATATATAAGTGTGTTAGTATCACTAAGTTATGTATGTTGATAAATGAGTAAGTACAAAAGGATTCCGTAACTAAAAGAGTTCTGTAAGTACGAACACTCCTAACTTTAGTATGTTATCTCGATTTTGGTTCAAGTGGGCCCACGATTTCCGACCCTCCCTTAGGTGCGTCTCCGTATGGTATTTGGTGTGTTTATCGCTTCGATCCCCGAAAGTTCGTATGATTAAACGCTCCTTACTTCTTTAAATGATCTCGGATTTTTGCGTTGGAAAGTCTGTTTGATATGATATGCTTTGATCACCTGATCTGATATGTCCTAGCGTTCTGACACGATAATTGCAACGTCCGGTAAGGATTGATCTGAAATTTGCTCCCGAGCCTCGTGCATCGGTAAGAATATTCGTTTGTCGAGTCTTGATTTATATATATGTTTCTCGCACTACTCGCTCGTGCAAGGCTCAATATATCTTTCACCGCGTCCCGGCCAGGTTCTCCGATATGTTATCGTGCGCATTACGCGCACCGTCGTTATGTCCGCCACCGCGTCCCGGCCAGGCCCCGTTATCGTGCACCGCTATCGCATTGTTCACCGCGTCCCTCATAGGCGGGCCGGCTCGTTTTATGATATTATGATTTGATGTACGGGGTGGTGGACGGCATTTGATTTGACGGCATACCGCGTCCCGTACCAGAGGGCCGGTCACCGCGTCCCTCATTGGAGGGCCGGCCCCCCGATATATGCACGCGCCGGCGTTCGATTATATGCATATCCGATATATGACTTCGATTCGTATATCGTGTCCCCAAAGAGGGCCGGGATCCGTTATCCGCATATGGATATGATCGTCGTTACTCCGTACGCACTCCGTATGTTTGTAACAAGATCTTGTACGTTCAGAGGATCCGTACACGTACGCTCCGTCTCTCGCACCCCGTATGTCCCGTACGATCCCTCGTCGCACGCACGTCTCGGACTCCGATTACGCATGGTTTGTATCGGTACGTCCGCATGCCTTCGTACCTCCGATTCTCGTCTTCTTTCCTACGATTTCCGTTCGGTACGTCGTTATGCCTTCCGTACCTCCGATTCTCGCTACGATTTTGTCCGTTATGCTTTCGTACTTACGTTTACGACTAAGGTTCCGCCCGCGCGGGCCGTGCGTCCGGGTCCGATTATGGTTCTCCGTTCGATATATTTGTGGTACCTTCCGGTCTTAACCGCGATTTTGGTTTCGCTTTTCGGGCTTTGCATACCCGCACATTTTCCGTACCGACCCCTGTCTTCGGGGTCGCATTTCATGCCGCGTGTACCCACGGTATGAGTCAAGATGTCCCAAAGATGATTGGTGAGCTCCATTCTCTTCGGAGCACCGCCGAGTCCGAGTATGTACGTTATGTCTTCCGGATGGTACTAGAGACTTCATAGACAAAAGGCGGGTATAGCGTGTCAAGTTGTGGCGACTTCATCACCGACGCGTTGTATATGTTATATAAATTTTTGTCGTATAATGGACTTTAATTGATTTGGTATGTATTACATTTTAGTCCGGTTTAAGAAAAAAATTTACGTGTGCGATAAAGGTCCGCGGGTTCGCCGCCTTAAATCGAGGTCGAGTGCCCATCACGTCCCTCGAAAATCGGGGCGTGACAGAGTGGTATCGCAGCGAGGTCTGTTCAAGGGTCGTCACAGTCGTGTCCGCAGGTCCCGTTTATAGCGCGCCAAGCCGGCCACATTTATAAACAAAGAGACTACGGGGCATCTAGATTGTTGACCTTCTTCGTCATAAAATCGTGCGACAGAGCTCACCATGTTGGAAACGAGATCCCACATACGTAAGCCTTACGTACGGCGAAAGAGGTATGAGGAAATGGAAGGATACGAGGTATGTTCGGGAAATATTCGTTCGCACGGAACCGAAGCCTGGTACTTCTGTGATTTGGTATGATCGTATACGGTATGATGCGGTATATATGTAAAAGACCCCGGTCAAGGCTAAAGTATGTCACGCATACGTATGATCCGCAGGTATCGTTAGTATTTGTCGGGGAGCCAGATTCGGGACAATAAGGATGGAAAAGGGTAAAATGGTAATTTTGCGTAAAAGGACGTGTTATGAACGTATTCCTCGAGTATGTAAGACTTTTCACCTCGCCCCGAATTATGTAATAAAGGTCGTACAAGAAAGTTGACGCGATTATATCAACCCTAAGGCATCGGAATTTATTGAAGTTTCAAAGTTAAGCGTGCCAAAGTAGAGAGCAATCCTACGATGGGGACTTCGGGAAGTATGAAGAAATTTCATGAATTTGAGTGTAAGAGACAAACGAAAATCCAGGGTGGCCTAAAGGAAATTAAATATGTACGGAATGATCGGAAACCACAACAGTCATATGTAATGCCACAAAGTAGAGCCGAAAAAGGGACAGAAGTACGTTACGCTCCGGAATCGAATAGGCTTGAATAGTGTTGGGAAGTATTTTGTGGGTTAGGCAACGATAATTATGTGATGTGTATGAATGCATACGGTACCCCATATATGATCGTATCGTGAGTGTGTGATTCCCAACACCGTTACTAAAAGGGAAACCAAAGGATTGATAGAACACCGAAATTTAAGTGACAACAAAAGTAAAGAGGGTAAGATTTTGAGGAAAGTAGTAACAAGAATAAGGTGTGCTAAGGAATAAGAATCTCATGAAATTTGGAAGCTAGATCCGAGAGAGAATGGAAAATATAAGGGTACGGATGAGTACAAGGGTATAAGTGCGCCCCAAAAAGGGGGGGAAGTCAAAGAGAAGTGTAAAGGTAAGTTAAAAACAACTGATGTTGTAATACGTTTGGTAAGGACGCTCAAGCGCAACAGGACCCCCCCCCCCAAGGTGATTATGGAAGTCGTAGACTAGTTGAACATTCGAGGACGAATGTTCTAAAAGGGGGGAAGGATGTTACACCTCGCATTTTGCACTTTCGATATTTCGAAGCAACGCGGAAAGTTTAGGGCAAGGTCATTTTTCGGTTCCGTTGTAATGCGTAAGTCGTTGGAAAATATTATTAGTGGGAAATATTGAGGAAGACCGAGGGCAAAAAGGAAATTTGCAAAATGGCATTATGGTAATTTTGTAAAAAGGCTAGGGGCAAAATGGTCATTTCACGAGAATTCAAGAAAATTCCAAAAGGGGCCATATTGTCCATGTGAAGAAAAGGTATGGAAAAAAAAGATGACAAAAGAATATAATAATAAGTCATCTTTTAGAAAAATAAAAGAGAGAAAATTCTAGAAAAATAAAAGGAAAAGGAAAGAAAAATCTAGAGAGGGGAGGGGCATGTGCCCCTCACATGCATATAAGATGACTATATATATATATAAGAGAGAAGGGGATTCATATTTGAAGAAGAGAGAAAGAAAGAAAGAAAGAAAGAAAGAAAGAAAGAAGAGAAAAAAAAATGAGAGAGAGGAGTCACGCCAAAGGGCCGGACCGGGATTACCCTTTGAAATCCACCATGGAAAAATTCTTTCTTCATGATTTTCTACTAATTAGAAGGCCCTCGTCGTCGTGGAGTAGTTGTTGGGACAAGAAGACTATTCGTTTGGCTCCGAGAAGGCAACAAGCTAGCCGTGGGAAAAGTTGGAAGAGTAGGTTCAATCTCTTATTTTTATGTGTTGGGATGATTTTTTATATGTTATGGAATGTAGAATTGAAAGAAATTCATGAAAATATGGTGTAGCAAAGTGTCGGACCGTATGTGCGTGCTTAACCGTGTATGTGGAGTGTGTTGGAGTGATGAACTAATGGAATTTGACATGTTTGTATGATGGTGTAATGTGTAGTAAATGAATGAAAACTATGAGATTATGTATGTAGATGTTGGACCGTGCATGTCATGTTGTGTAAGGAAGGTGGATTAATTGTAATTAGTATGTTTGTGCGTTGTTCTAATGTGTAGAAAACGAATGAAAATCATGAAATATTACATGTTGGTGTTGGGTCGGTATGGGCTGTTTTGGGGCAGCCATGTTGAGTTAATGTTAAGCGTTTTGGTTGTTGTCGTCATGAAATTTGTGATGAGAAAATGAAGGTTAATGATCCAAGTTGAAGTTAGAAACCGCGTGGGCTGTTTTCGGGAGTTAAAGTGATTTACGTAAAGTTCATTGTTTGATGAAAATATTGTTGAAGACGATGGAATTGTCGACATAGTTTATGAATTTGAAGGTAGAAAATGTGTCATGAATGTTTCTAGTTGTTGGAAGGTTTCGGGTAAGATTGGAGGTTGGTTTGGACATCTTGAAATTTCCTATCGATATTGTTATTATGATCGTTAGTATTGTTGTCGGGATTGGCCGGGTTGAATTCCCGGATTGTCTGATGTTGATTCGGGCCGAGCCATATTCTCGGGACGGTGCATTTACAGAGAGGTGTCGCCGAAAATTTCGGTAGCTTATAAGTGAACTTGTATGAAAAATTAAGGCAAACACAAGTCGATGAATCTAATGATCATATGGATCCTTTTGAATGTAGATAAGCAAGTTGATGGACAAGTATAGCTAGTAAGGCGCAGTATGTAAGGCTTACCTTTTCTTTTATGGCATGTCCCGTAGCCAATAAGTTGGATATAACGTAATACTGGGGTAATTCCGCTCCCGATTTCGAGTCCGTTTATGATTCTGATTTATGTCATATATAAAGTGTGTTAGTATCACTAAGTTATGTATGTTGGATAAATGAGTAAGTACAAAAGGATTCTCAGTAACTAAAAGAGTTCGTAAGTACGAACATTCCTAACTTTAGTATGTTATCTCGATTTTGGTTCGGCGGGCCCACGATTTTTGACCCCTCTCTTATGTGCGTCTGTATGGTATCTGGTGTGTTTATCGCTTCTGATCCCCCGAAAGTTCTGTATGATTAAACGCTCCTTACTTCTGTAAATGATCTCTCGTATTTTTGCGTCAGAAAGTCTCGTTTGATATATATGCTTTGATCACTAAATGATCCGATATGTCCTAGCGTTCGAATTACGATAATTGCAACGTCCGATAAGATTGATCCAAATTTGCTCCCGAGCCTCGTGCATCGGTAAGAATATTCGTTTGTCGAGTCTTGATTTAAATTTGTTTCTCGCAGCTCGCTCTCGTGTAAGGCCAATATATCTTTCATCACGTCCGGATTTTATATGTTATCGTGCGCATTCGCACTACCGCCACCGCGTCCCGGCAAGTGCTCAATCGTATCGCATTGTTCACCGCGTCCCCGGCGGGCCGGGCTCTCGATATGTTATCGTGCGCACTACTCGCATCGGATTTGTTATGTCCGCTCACCGCGTCCCGTAGGCCCCCGTTATCGTGCACGCGCGCCCTGCATCGTGAGGGGCCGGGTTCCCGATATGTGTGCCACGGCGTTCGATTATATGATATCCGATAAATGATTCTCGATTCCGTTACCGTGTCCCCCGGACGGGCCGGGATCCGTTATCCGCATATGGATTCGTTCGTTTCGCACTCGCGTCCCGTTCGTATGAATCGATTTGCAATGATTCGTACGTCCGTATGATCCGATTATGTGCATCTCGATATATGATTCTCGTATGTCCCGTACGCGTCCGTACGCACGCACGAGTTGCCGACATTCGTTATCCCGCATGGTTTGTATCGATACATGTGATCCGCGTCCGACATAACGCTATGTTTCCCGATCCCAAGAATCGGCTCGTCCGTATTCCGTACGTCCGCTCCGATTACGGTCCGTCCGGTACGTCCGCATGCCTTCGGCACCTCCGATTCTCGCTCACGATTTTGTCCGTTATGCTTCGTACTTACGTTTACGACCAAGGTTCCGCCCGTTGCTCCGTGCGTCCGGGTCCGATTATGGTTCCGTTCGATATATTTGTGGTACCCTCTCCGGGGTCTTAACCGCGATTTTCGTTTTGGCTTTTCTGCTTTGGTGATACCTTCAAGACATTTTCCGCATCGACTTCGGTCTTCTGGGGTCGCGTTTCATGCCGCGCAGTGTACCCATGTGATGAGTCAAGATGTCCCAAAGATGATTGGCGAGCTCCAATTCCTTCTCGAGCACTGCTGAGTCCGAGTACGTACGTTTATGTCTTCCGGATGGTACTGTAGACTTCACAGCAAGGTGTGGGTATAGAATGTCAAGCATGTGCGGGCGACCATCGACTCGACGTGTTATATAAATTTTTGTCGCATAATGGACTTTAATTGATTTGGTATGTATTACATTTTAGTCAAGGTTTAAGAAAAATTTTACGTGTGCGATAAAGCGTCTCGCGGGTTCGCTCGCCTTAAATCGAGGTCGAGTGCCCATCACGTCCCTCGAAAATTGGGGCGTGACAAGAATCTTACCTTCTCCACCTACCTCCTCCCTCGGCTAGGATTGTTTCGCAAGAATAACGCTTCGCTTGTTCCAACAACTACTCCACGTCGACGAGGACCTTCCAATTAGTAGAAAATCTTGGAAGAAATAATTTTTCTCTTGATCAAACCGAGGGACATGTTCAACAAATGTACCCCCTCTCTTGGCCGAACTCTCTCTTCTCCTCTCTCTTCTCTCTTTTCTCCATCTCTCTTGAATTTTCTAAGGGGAAGAATATGATGAGTTGTGCCTTATAATTCATAATTCATCACTTATATATATATAAATATGTAGCACATGGCCGGTCATGTGCCCTTTATTTTTCTCAAATTTTCTCCAATTTTCTAGACTTTTCTTTAAGGTGGAAAATGATGAGTAATTCCTTGACTTGGTCATCCTTTGCCCACATGTATATATCTTGCAATATAAAATGAACACATATCCCCTTTAATGGCTTGAAAATATTGGCCAACCATGGGTGGGGTCCACACCATGCCCCACGGCCACATGGCCATTGGGCCCCTTAATGAAATATTTTTTTACAACTCCTAGCCTATCATTTTCCTTATTCCAAATTTTCCCTTAATGCTCCATACCAATAAAGGATGAACATGCAACTTAAGCATTCTTAACAAAACCGAAAAAAATATAACCTTGTCCTTAACTTTCCGCAATTAACTCGGATTATCCGAATATACAAAATGATATAAATCTTTCCCTTAAATTTTCGT
>NC_081345.1:9444611-9626567 GCF_029784015.1 Lycium ferocissimum | reverse complement strand
AATACGAGTCGATGTTTATAAAGAGCTTCCTATGAGATAAAGATAAGAGATATGTCATGAGTATGATAACGATAATGATAGGTCTAAGTCTAGAGATCCAAAGGCCTATGATATGATATTTTCATGAAGCTAATGACCCCTATAGGATTCTTTGATGTTATTCATTGTTGCTAAACCTTCCTTATGATGCTAGTTCCTTCAAGGTGAGGTATGATGATTATAGTTACTCCATAATGGAATCGGGGGCTCTCGACCTTATGTCACCCCAATAGAGTTATAGTTTGTCTTAGGTTCTTTTGCAGGCTTTATGAGATGTACATGATGATGAGATTACACCGTGCCTAGATGGCCAGATATGTCACCGCGAAGGCGGGCTGCATACGATTCCACTGTGCCTAGATGGCCGGATATGTCACCGCTAATGCGGGCTGCTTATGACTACACCGTGCCTAAAGGGCCGGACATGACACCACTAGTGGGCGGCGTTATGATGGTTACCCGGACGCGGGTTAACGATGATGGTATATATGATATGCATACATATGTTTTCCTTTAAAGGTTAAGCAGGTTATATCTCCAGCTCATGTTTCATTGTCTCTTTATTATGCTATTACTATTCATGCCTTACATACTCAGTACAATGTTCGTACTGACGTCCTTTCTTTTTGGACACTGTGTTCATGCCCACAGGTAGATAGAGAGACGGTACGGATCCGTAGGAGCTTATCAGCAGGTTCACAGGAGCACTCCATTATTCCGGAGGTGCTACTTATGATCATATTCTTTTGTGTATATATTTTGGGCACGACAGGGTCCTATCCAGTCCTTATATCTAGTATTCTAGCAGAGGCTCGTAGATACGTACGTGTAGGTAAATTGTGTCCCATGATGATGTCAGTGTACATTTTTATATATCATTTTTGTAGCCGTACGGGCTTATGTATATTTTTGTATAGCTTTGGGGTTTATATATGTTCAGGTTGAGTATGATGAATAGTCTAATGAGTGGTGCTCGGTAGTCGGCCTCCGTGCATCGCCACGGCCCCTTGCCGGGTCGTGACAGTTTCTCCCGTGCTTGACTTTGACGTCGTTCTATAGGCCCAAAATACCTCCGATAGCACCTCCTTCCATTCATGCTTCGACGTCTCTAGCTGTTTCCTTAGATTTTGAATTATGGTTTTGTTCGTGGATTCTGTCTGTTCGTTTGCACTCGGGTGATACGGAGTTGACATAATATTTTTTATCTTCAATCCTTCAAGGAAGTTATTAATTTTATTGCCAATGAACTGAGGACCGTTATCACAAGTTATCTAGGCCAGAATGCCGACCCGACAAATGATATGATCCCATATGAAGTTAATAACCTCCTTCTCTCTAACTTTCTCAAAAGCCTGCGCTTCAACCCATTTTGGAAAGTAATCAGTCATCAATAAAATAAAACGAGCTTTACCTGGGGGCCATGGCAGAGGACCGACGATATCCATTCTCCATTTCATAAATGGCCAATGGGACAAGACCGGGTGCAGTAACTCCCCCGGCTGGTGTATCATCGGCGCATGCTTTTGGCACCCATCATATTTACGGACAAAGCTTTTCGCATCCTTCTCCATCCGGTTCTAATAATACCCAGCTTTGATGATCTTCCGAACTAAGGCTTCGGCACCGGAGTGGTTACCGCAGGTTCCTTCTTAGACTTCTCTCATCACATAGTCCGTTTCTCCGGGTCCCAAGCATTTAGCCAGAGGACCGAAGAAAGACCCGCGATATAACAGATCGTCTACCAAACAGAATCGGTCCGCTTTGGTTCGAAGAGACCTTGATTCTTTTGGGTCGTTTGGGAGTTTTCCATCGTGCAAGTAGTCGATGTATTTGCTGCGCCAATCCCATGTCAGACCTATTGCATTTATCTCGGTATGACCATTTTTCACTGTCGAGTTCATTAATTGGACAACTGTGCCAGAATTGAACTCTTCCGCTTCAACCGAGGAGCCTAAGTTGGCTAATGCATCCGCCTCATTGTTCTGCTCCCTCGGTATGTGTTGCATAGTTCATTCTTTAAACCGATGCAATATCACTTGAGTTTTTTCCAAGTATCTTTGCATTCGCTCGTCCTTGACCTTAAAGACGCCATTGACTTGGTTCACGACCAGGAGAGATTCACATTTTTCTTTGATCACTTCGGCCCCCAAACTCCGAGCCAATTCTAATCCTGCAATCATAGCCTCATACTCGGCTTCAATTTTAGTTAATTTTGTAGTTCTGATTGATTGTCTAATGACGTTGTCATACCCTATTTTAACCTAAGTCAAAATAGTTTACAACATCCCGGTAATTCCGGGGTTAATTAAAGTTAAGAGTCGCCACCTAATTATTTATGGTGAATTAGGGCACCTAAGGTAATTAAAGTTATTATCTAAAGTTGATTTGTTTTAAAGTCTACGAAACCAAAAAGACCTGAGTAAGGGTTCAACTAACCTAGAGGGAAGGTATTAGGCATCCTCTAAGTTCCATTAACAATGGTTAATCCGACCGGACTTATATTTAATTAGGCTAAGTGGAAATGTATCATTTTATAGCATTTAATAAATAATTTGTGAATATTACTAAAGTTATAGGTAAATATATAATAATGCTATTTAAAGTAGGATTTGTAAAAATATAGATAATACCCTTTAAGAAAAGGTTTAGCAAATTTGAATTTTAGATAAAATTGTATTACTGTGACAATGCCAACTAAAATCTGATTTTATCATAAATATGATACAAAGGACATGAGTTTCTTTTTTGTTGACTTTATTTGATTATATTAGATCGAAGTATGCATAATTGGATAAATCTTAAATAATGTTTATAAAGTATATTAATATGCATAGTTGAGTAAATCTTAAAATTATGTTATAAAGTATGTTAGTGACGGCTTGAAAGATAGTAAAATAAACGTAGTTCTTTAACTCAAAATATATAGCTAGACTACTTCGAAAAACCAATTAACCTAAGAAAGACAAGTATTATAGAAAACATTAAATGATCTTTAATATGAGACTTTACGGAATTAATTATGGGTTTGACTATTCATTACTAAGAAAACTAAACTCATTAATCCCTCCAAGGTTCATCTAAAGTTCGTCTAACTTAAGAAAATGAAACAAAATAAGAGTTAGCCATGCAATACGAATTAAATGCACAAAAAATAAAATAAAGGGGGGGGAGGGTAATAAGCTACATGGGCTCAGCCCATTTTTTGAGGACCGTTGTCGTTTGTTGTCTGCTGGCTTTGCCCAGATTTTTGTTTGTCATCTGTTTGGCTGCGGGCAGAGTTACATGGAGGAGGTCACGTTGATATTATGTTGGGCTTTTAGCCCAACGTCGCATGCGGGAGGCGAACGAGTCCCTCGGACTCATATGTGATGGTCATGCAAAAGAAAGATAAGGACAAGGATTAGTATATAATCGAGGAATAAAGTTAGATGTACAAATGTAAACTCAAAGTAGACTGGTAGGTTGCGTATATGCCATGTATATTAAAAATGAAATAGAGGCAAAGGGAGATCCAGGAGTGAACAGAGGGACTAGACAACGCAGTAAGCCGAATACAATAAAGCCAGGACACTGCCATTGTAACTAAACACAGTGAACCAACAAACAGATCAAGAAGCCAAACATTATAACTAGACTTGGTGGCTTAGGCAAACAATAAACATTATAACTAGCATAATGAGCTTAAACCGGACCATTGCACAACTGAACACTGTGATGAATTGAAATATACGATTCCCCTCCATGATTTCTAAACATTTACCCTCTTCATACCCAAACTTCATATTCTACAAGCATGTAAGTTCTAATCAGCCCAAGAGCTAAAGTTTAAACAAAATCTGATTAATTTTTGTAAATAAGGGAAGATAGACTGTTTAAGAGATGCTACCATTTGAACACTTTATAAACAGTCGCTCATTTGAGGCAAAGTTTAGTAACAAAACACCTATATGCTAGAAACATTCTGGCGCAACATAAAGCCAGAATAGGCATCGGAATACTAATTTCATAAAGGGCAAACTGTAGGCTAGCACTGATAGCATATAGACATATAAGATCCCTGTTTAACTTAGACAAAGACAAATATTCAAATCACTGGAATGGGTAAACATGGAAGAACAGAAGTGATACCATTAAACAAGGTCTTATTTAGTATGTTTTAAGATTAAACCAGCTGATATTAAGAGTCTAAGCCAAGACTATACCGAGATCGAATAAGTGTAACCATCAATCGATATGTATTCCGAACCAAAATACCATGTGACTAGGTAAAACTGAAAACTGAATTGAGGTAAACACAAACACACCAGTACTGTTACCACCAGATTGGAACTAAACCGAACTAAGACGTGGATAGATAAACATTATTAATTACTAAATCGAAACTAAACTCACCTAGCATGATACATGTAGCGAACAAGTAAATCAGACTTGATCAAAGTACATGAAAGAAGACTACCGTCTATTCTAAATTCGAAATCGCACTCGTAGGTTCAATTAATAACTCACTCCATAACTGAAATTCTGCTTCTTCATCAACAAGATCTCATAACAAAAAGGTCCAAATTTGATATTCAACTTATAATTCTCTAAACTCTTGATAGTTATCAACCTTAATCGAGAATTTCTAAATTAAAACCAGAGACGCGTAGCTAACAACTTAGGTTGAGGTTAACTTAAACTAATGAATCAAAGGTTTTAAAGCTAAAGTCGAAAATCAGACCAGCCAACATGCCATGGTAAAGATGTCAAACAGCAACTCAAATCACATTTTCAGTCGCGATTTCAACCAAACTAATAGATAACGCATATTTCAGTCGGAGTCTTAACCACACAAAAAACAACAAAGATAAAATTGACGAAGAATAATATTTTAGGCTGTCAACGGTAAAACGAAATCGAGGTGAAATACAAAGTGATTTATACGACAAGAACTCCAATTCATTATTTTTATCTTAATCTATAGATTCATGACATCAACACTATCAGAAAAACAATAAAAATAAAGCTTCAGGTTTACCGACCTTTTGTGGGTACAGTGAAGTGGGGCGTCGGGGGTCTCGGATTTACTCGCTAGCCTTGGACAGCTTTGAAACTCGAACAAATGAGTTCCGAATCGCCCTCGCAGCTAAATTCCAACCGAGATTGAAAGAGAAATTCTAAGAACTAGAGATTCTTGGAGTAAAAATGAGCAGACTGTTCTATATGTTGGTATTTTCTAGATATTCAAGAAAACTCAAATGATTTGTCAAGTTGTAAGGGATTTGAGTAAACTCCCACTGATCCCCCTTTCGGCTGAGGGCTTAAAGTCATTTTATAGGTGTCAAAATTAAAATTCTAGGGTTTCAATTCGGGCGGGATTTTTTGAACTTGATTTTGGTTCTGAGGTTATTTTGAAACTTAAACGTTATAGAATAGGACGAAATTCACGTGATTTGATTCAGATCTTACCCGAAAATGGAGAGACCGAGACTCTGTTTCGAGATTTAAGGTACTATCCGACACGAAACGGGACAGAGACGTTAAAACACGCTCAGACAAAGGTAGAAAGAGATAATACTCACACAAAAATGGCATGATAAGAGTCTGCCATGGCTGAGACAAGGTTGTAAGTTTGTGTGGAAAAGGAATAAGAAGAAGAAGGCAAGGACGGCTGTGACGAGTAAAGTACAATGGATGACAGAGCTGTATCATGAAAATGAAGGGCATCTTCTGCCATGGATGAAGAAGGTCTGTCGTTTTTTCTGAAAATTGGATGAGAGAGGGAGACGAGAAAGAGAGGAGAGAAGAGAAAGAAGTACGAGAAGAGAGGAGGGATTAGGGATTTAGTGGTAAGGAATTGGGCTGGACCGGGTCGGGTAGTGTAATGTGGTGTGGGCTGGTCCATTAAGGATCCGTTTGGGCTATGATTTAGCTGGTCTAAAAGAATTTGTGGGCTAGTCATTATCCAAATCTTGGTCCTTTCTTCTAATTAATCATTTTGGGCTTCTAATTTGATAATTAGTACAAAATATATTATGTGAAGAGAAATAATAATTAGTGTATATAAAGTAAAAACTAATTTAACAAGTATGAATTCTAAAAATGAAACGATTGCGAACTGTTTGAAAATTCGTGATAAAGTAATGCTGGTAATGTTGAAAATAAAAGTAGCGAAAATAGAGTATTTAGCTCGATAATAAATTTAGAAACCCGAGAAAATAAATTAGAATAAAGGAGGGACAAAATTGGGTGTCAACAGACGTCACCGGCGGGGGCCTTAAGAACAGTGCCTAACCCGAAACCTTTTACGTTCGATGCCCCGTCTGTATGTAGAGACCAGATACCCGAAGCCTTTCCCGAGGTTAATAAAAGCTCTTTCTCTACCTCCGGAATCATGGCGGGGGTAAAGTCTGCTACAAAATCGGCTAAGATTTGAGATTTAATAGCGGTTCTAGGCTTATACTCGATGTCCTATCCGCTAATCTCTACGGCCCATTTGGTCAACCTCCCTAATAGCTCCGGTTTATGCATGACATATTTTAACAGATAAGTAGTTACTATACATATGGGATGGCATTGAAAGTAAGATCTTAGCTTTCTCGAAGCACTTACTAATGCCAGAGCTAACTTTTCGAGGTGCGAATAACGGGTCTCCGCATCTCCTAAGGTCCTATTCACATAATGATTGGAAATTACATACCTGCTTCCTTTCGGACCGGAACGCCGCTTACCGCCACCTCAGATACCGCTAAGTATAGAAATAGATGTTCATCTGCCTTCGGCGTGTGTAGCAAGGGCGGGCTGGACAAATACCGCTTCAACTCTTGCAAGGCCTTTTGGCATTCCGGTGTCCAAACGAAGTCATTCTTCTTTCTTTTCAAGGAAAAGAAACGGTGACTATTATCTGATGACCTCGAGATGAACCGGCTCAAAGCTGCTATCCTCCCAATTAGTCTTTGTACTACCTTGACATTGTTTACCACTTCGATGTCCTCAATGGCTTTGATTTTTTCCGGGTTAATTTCAATCCCTTGGTTTGATACCATAAAACCCAAAAATTTTCCCGATCGGACACCGAAGGCACACTTCTCCGGGTTCAACTTCATGTTGTATTTGCGAAGTACATCAAAGGTATCCTGCAAATGTTTTAAATGGTCCTCTGTTTCCAGGGACTTGACTAGCATGTCATCAATATAAAGTTTCATTGTTTTCCCTATCTGTTCTTCGAACATTCCGTTAACTAGGCATTGGTAAGTTGCTCCGGCATTTTTTAATCCAAATGGCATGACATTGTAACAATAAGTCCCATACCGGGTAATAAAAGAAGTTTTCTCTTGATCCTCTGGGTTCATCCGGATCTGGTTGTACTCGGAGTAGGCATCGGGAAAACTCAACATCTCATGCCCGGCAATCGCATCAATCATTCGATTAATGTGAGGCATGGGGAATGAATCCTTCGGGCATGCTTTATTTAGATCTTTATAATCAAAGCACATTCTAAATTTGCTACCTTTCTTCGGTACAACAACGACGTTGGCCAACCAGTCCGGATATTTAACCTCCCAGATGGAACCTATAGTTAAAAGCTTTATTACCTCATCTTTTACGAAGGCATGTTTTGACTCGGCTATTGGTATCATTAACTATTTCACCGGGTTGAACTTCTTATCGAGGTTGAGCTTATGTGTTGTTACCTCCGGTGGTACACCTGTCATGTCTATATGGGACCACACAAAACAATCGGCATTAGCTTGAAGAAATTTAATTAACTTGTCCCTAAGCTCTGAGGTTAACCCCGTGCCCAGGTATACCTTTCTATCCGGTAGATGCACGAACAAAATGATTTGCTCCAACTCCTCCACGATATATTTGGTTGTATCCGAATCATCCGGTAATACGAACGATCTAGGCACGCCGAAATCGTCCTCTTCACCGGTCGAGTCTGTTTCCTTCTGCTCCGCATTTGAACCCGTATTCTTTAATTGATATTTGGTGTCCTTGTCTTTGATCGATTCATCATCTCTTTGAACCGGTTTCTTTGAAAAGAGGGGTGCTTCCTCGACCGCGAACATTTCCCTTGCTGCAAGCTATTCGCCTCGGATAGTTTTTATCCCCTTTGGGGTTGGGAACTTCAGCAACTGATGTAGTGTCGATGGTATTACTCTCATGCTATGAATCCATGGTCTGCCAATCAAAGCATTATACTTCATATCTCCCTCGATGACGTAGAACACTGTCTACTGTATGATCCCATCAATGTTGATCGGCAGAGAAATTTCACCCTTTGTAGTCTCACTTGCCATATTGAACCCGCTCAGTACCCAAGCTACTGGGGTCCAGTAACTTCAGTTGTTCCACCACTCTCCATCGGATAATGTTGGCCGAACTACCTGAGTCAATCAAAATACATTTAACCTGTGATTTAAAAATAAGGATACAAATTACCAATGCATCATTGTGCGGTTGAATGATGCCTTCTGCATCCTCGTCACTGAAGGAGATGGAGCCCTCGGGCACGTAGTCCCGGGTTCGCTTTTCCCGTACAATTGAGACCTTTGTTCTTTTCATCGCCGGTCCTCGTGGAGCATCCGTTCCCCCTATTATCATATTGATCACATGTTGAGGTTTCACGGGCTTGCTCGTTTGTGATTCTCCCTTTCTTTGTAATGGCTTTTGGCTCGCTCGCTCAGGAATTCTCGAAGGTGGCCATTTTTCAATAAACGAGCCACCTCCTCCCTTAATTGACGACAATCTTCGCCCGTGCCTACGGGTCTCGTGATACTCACACATCACGTTCATGTCCCATTGACCCGGGTCGGATCTTAATGGCCTTGGCCACCTAGCTTCCGTGATACGCCTGATAGCCGAAACAAGGTCCGAGGTGTTAATGTTGAAGTTGTATTCAGATAACCTCGGTATGTCTTTATTGCTAGCTAAACTGCCGGCATCACTTCTAAATGACAAGCCTCGACTGCTTGACGGATGGTCAACTCGTTTATCGCCCCTACTAGAGAAGTGATTGTGGCCGCTCCTCGATTTGTCCGACTTGAAGCTAGGCTTCTCTGATTGAGAATATGGTCGTTACCTTTCCCTCGATGGTCTTGTGTCCGGTTCATAATTTTTTCTCGATCTCTCAGAGTTTTTGCTCATATTTATTGGGCCCGGGAAAAGTTCGAGCTGATTATCCTCTACCCGAATCTTAGATTCGTACCTGTTATGGACATCTGCCGAGGTTACAGCCTCGTACTCCAACAAGTTCTCCTTCAATTTAAATGAGGCAGTCAAGCTTCGGGGGTTGAGTTCCTTGGTGAAAGCTTGCGCTGCCCATTTCTCGGAACCGGGGCCAGTTCCATCCGTTCTTTTTGGAAGCAGTTTACAAACTCACGTAGTAGTCATCATCTCTTTAGGCGATTCTAAAGATATTCGCCTTTCTGGCCTGCACCTTTTTGGCTCCGGCATGAGCTTTAATAAACGCATCTGCGAGCATTTCGAAAGAAGTGATAGAATGCTCGGGCAGGTGGTCATACCAAGTTAACGCCCCTTTCGAGAGTGTTTCTCCGAGCTTTTTCAACAGCACCAACTCAATTTCATCTTCTTCGATATCGTTGCCTTTTATGGCACAAGTGTACAAAGTCACGTGTTCCTGCGGGTCCATCGTACCATCGTATTTTGGTCCGACATCTTGAACCTCTTCGGATCAGCTTTGGAGCCGCACTCGAAGGGAAAGGCCTTTGAATGTATCTCTTTGAATCCGGCCCTTTCAAAATCGGTGGAGCCCCCGGGATCTGATCCACCCGAGAGTTATATGTTTTCACTCTCTTCTCCGTTGAATCAACCCGTTTTGCCAAGGTCTCAAGCATCTTCAAAACCTCGGTAGACGAACCGGCTCCTGATCCGTTGCTCTCGACTATCCGTGCTTCCTCCCGCATTGGTTCGGTAACCCCTTTTGGCCTTGTCGAAGCTACCTTGTCGTCTTTGCTCTGAAGCTGAGCTATAGCAACCCCCTGTTCGGCTATGGCGGTCCCTTGTTCCTGCAACATTTCAAATATTAAACGTAAGTTAATCTCATCCCAAGATATCCGGTGTTTTCCGCCCGAGCTTCCGAGATAAAGTAATTGAGTTATGAGTATTCAAAGGATCGATGGCCGGAAAGGCGGCATTCTCCCGATTGACGGTTCTACGCCGCCGAGGCCTTCTCTCGAGTTGACGCATTTGGGTCGATTTGGATGTGCAGTGGATTTCGTAACCCGCTGTTGTTCTCATTTTCAGCTACTATCTCGTTGTTGTTCACATGACCGGAGTGACCGTTGCTTGCCATTTAGTACGTTTTCTGTGCAAATCTACAAATTCTTCAAACAGCAAGTGAAAAAAGAAGTAGCAAAGATTAAACCACCACTATTATCCTAAGCCCCACGGTGGGCGCCAAACTGTTTACCCCGAATTACGGGTAACAATTAGATTTGTAAATGGTGAATAAAATATGTGGATGAATTTAATCTTTTGGTTAATATGGAATTTTAGGGGGTACGTATATGTTTATATAAATATATATGTGAATGTTATATAACGTGAGCTATAGTAGATTTTGTAAGATAATAACAATCATGAACTGAAAAGGTCGAGCTAATCAACGTGTAGAATGAGCTCGACTTAGTGGAACTTCTCGGATCCGAACCAAAATACTTGAGGAGATCTTTATAACATTTGCTGATTACAATGTTGTGGAATGAGAAAAAGCCAGCCTACTAAAATAAAGGGTTGCCCTCTATTTATAAGTAATCCTTTTTGGGCCCTTTAGTACAATGTTAAAAAGCCTTTATAAAAAACCCTAAAATGGATAAGGTCCAGCCGTACGGTCTGACACCCGTATCGTTGTCAGCGCAGATGGCGGAACAGTTTGGCGACGCGTGGCAATACCATAACTGATTGTCCGGACCGAAAACCGGATAAGCTTATTTGGGGTCGAATCTGCCGTGTCCGGTAAACACCCTCGATGTTGAGGCAAGGTTGATGGTGCTCGTGCCCATTCGGCCTATCTCTTATTCCGTTCATATCGGACACAAATTGGTCTGGTTCTTACCGTATACAAACACATGTCGACATAACATTGAATGGGAACAATCTACTCGATTGCCTACGGGCAAGTTTGCTTTGTTTATGGATATTATGTGCAAGTAGAATAGGATGCTCAAATTGTTAGCTATATCTTTGGGACATTTAAGTAGAGTCATAGACTCTTGGAACATTTCTACTGATTACCAAGAAACAGATGTGTTAGTTGAGAATTCATCAGATGGTTCGCTTGTTTGCTAGTTTGAGTTTCGGCATTGGTTCATTGCTAGGGACTTAGTGCACTTATATATCACTAATCTTTTTGTGACTCTATAGAGTTGAGTTTGGTCCCTATGAGGTAGCTACAGGGTGAGATCAGCAGAGCATGTCCCACGTCCGCTTCCTCTCCTCTTTTCCAGCTGTTAATAAGTTGTAAACTCTCTCTGAAGAAGGCTTATGAGCTTATCTAAGGAATTCCAACCTTGACTACTTCTCATAGCTAGTTTTTTTTTTTTTTTTTTTTTTTTTTTTTTTTCATACTTTTGGACCCATTTTCTCTTTGCAACACTCTTTCAATGGATCAATGCGCATCATTCAGCATGTGAATGCAATGACATAAAAGTGAAACCTGTGTGATTTTGTACTGTGGAACGGCTTTAACTTTAAAACACAATTTTCCAGAGGAAAAGGGCACGACGAAACAGACCTCGACACCACACAAGCTATAGTTCGGTAGATACGCCACGTGTTAATCAAGCTACAAAAGGTAAGGCCTACTGTAAACATCTTCATTGCCAATGTCTTTCCAGATCTTATTCCAACATAAAAGTTGGTGGTGATAGTACAATAAACAATAAATGCTTGAATGAAATATGAATCATTGCCTACAAATAAGAACTTCTATGCCAACCATTCATAGATGACAGAGTGGTAGTTGATTGATCCATTAAATGACCACTGCCCAGTATCAATGAGGGAAAAAGAGGGGGAGGGGGTTCACATGGAGACACGACGAGTTGTGACTTCCGAATATCCAAAATGAGGCTGTGCTATCTTCACCAGTTGACATGTTTGGGCATCAAAGAACCACTTGAGAATACACATAAGAGCACCACAAGAAGATATAGCAGGAATCATCACCATACAATGGCAGTTTTATCAACAAAAGGATGACATGACAGCATAGTGCCAGGAAGATGAGAACACTCTAAGCTAATAACCATAAGCCAATGATGCTACAACCATGCTTACCAAAGGAACAGAAATATTATCGTCCACCGTTCCAGTAATAGGGAGAGACTCCACAATAGTTGCTATAAGTGACACCACAGCTACTCTTTCTACAGTCGAAACCCAATCCAAGTGAAAATATCCCAAGACTGAGAAGTAATAGAGCATCCTTTGACCATATGAAAAAATCTAGCATCAGCATAAATTTTACAACAAAATCTCTAAACGCAAACAGCAAAAGGACAAAAACCTACCCAACGGATACCAGGGAACCAAGAGCAAACATGGAGAGGCTACCAGCCCAACTTTTCTGTTTATTATAAGGGAGTTTTGTGGACCCAAACCTTCTTCCAACAATATCAGCAATTCCTACATAGGACAAATTAAAAGAAGTATAAAAGGTTCTAAATATAGACTAAGTGATCCGAGCTGCAGCTCTTACCATCGCCACCACACATCATCGCTACCGAAATTATTCCAACTGGTGACTCACGCCAAAAGAGAACTGCACTCAAAATTAACACTAGAACATAATATAGAGGCCCTCTAAGCAATTCTCTGCAAGGAAAAGGCTGAAATGTAAGAGAGGTATCAATACCATGTATCTGTTGAAAGAGGCAGAAAAGCGAGCTTACTCTGGCTTTCCTTCCCGAGTAACAGATTTTATAAGCCCCTCATCAGTAGCCAAAGAAAGGCCATGAATCACAAGTCTCAAGCAGTTTGTAAGTGGAACTACAGAAGCAAAGTACCGAGCCCAACTTGATGCGCTAATCTAAGATCTAAATCATCAGTGAGAACATTCGAAGATGGCTTTGAAATCATCAATGAGAGACATAATAATACCTGAAAATTGGCCAGGAAGCCATAAAAAGCAGACCAGACAATATGTGGACCAGCTTTCTGCTTAATTTCTGTTTCAATGTATGGAGGGCAAAATAAATATCCCAAGAAACAATGAAAATCAAGAGATTACACTGCTATTTTAATGTGTTAACTTAGAAAAACCTTTAATGTTGACATCTCACATGACCACAATCCTTCTATCCTTTTTCTTTCTCCCTCCCCCCTCCCGAAAAAAAGGATCATAAGTATTCATAAAATTTTACAATTCCTGTGAGCTTTTGCTTCTTATCTGAAATATTCTTACTGTAAGGAAAGCAGAAGAGCGAAAAACCAGAATCTCACCGCTTTCTCTATTTTTGATAGGTAATCTCACCCCTTTCTCTATTAAGTTTTAAGTGCTCCTGAATCAGTTGTAGACATTTTCAGAAAGGCATTTAAGTTAAATATCATTCAACCAATCTTCACACTGAAGCAATTAGGCACTGCAATATTTGGCAGTAAGCTATCACCACTAGAAATTGTGGGCACACTCGAAAACCTTTAGAAGTTTTCAACATATTATTACAGAAAATTTTAATCTTTTAATTTTAACATCGCTTGCTGAAAGTATCCTGGTCAAATCATTAGAGAAACATTTTAATTAGTGTTAAATGAAATTCTAATCAATATTAGATAAACGAATAACATAGTGGAATGAAACAGGTCTAAACGGAGTGGAATGGATATAGAGCTTCATATATTGTTATCGGTGTTGTATTAAATAAAATAAATAGTAATAGGAATGGCTAAAAATAAGAAAGGGGAGTATAGAACAAAGACCATTATAGACCAGACAATATGTGGACCAGCTTTCTGCTTAAGTTCTGTTTCACTGAACGGGGGGGAAAATAAATATCCCGATAAACAATGAAAATCAAAGAGATCACACTGGCATTATAATGTGTTATAACAACCTTTAATGTTGACGTCTTACAAAACCACAATCCTTCTATCTTTTATCTTTCTCCCTCCCCCCTCCCAAAAGAAAAGATCTTGAGTATTCATAGAATGTTGTAATTCCTGTGAGCTTTTGCTTTATATCTAAAGTATCTCACCCGTATCTCTATTAAATGCTCTTGAATCAGTTGTAGACATTTCCAGAAAGGCATTTAAGTTAAATGTCGTTCACCCAATATTCATAGTGAAGTCATCAGGTACTGCAATCTTTGGCAGTAAATTTATCACCACTAGAAATTGTGGGCACACTCGGAAACCTTTAGAAGTTTTCAACATATTGTTACAGAAAATTTTATTCTTTTAATTTTAACTTCGCTTGCTGAAAGTTTTCTGGTCAAATCAGTAGAGAAACATTTTAAGTGTTAAATGAAATTCTAATCAATATTAGATAAACGCATAACATAGTGGAATGAAACAGGTCCAAATGGAGTGGAATGGATATAGAGGCTTCATATATTTTTATTGGAGTTGTATTAAATAGAATGAAAAGTTAATAAGAATGGCTAAAAATTAAAAAGTGGAGTGTAGAACATAGACCAGACAGTATGTGGACCAGCTTTCTGCTTAAGTTCTATTTCACTGAACGGTGGGGAAAATAAATATCCCTAGAATCAAGAGATCACACTGCCAATATAATGTGTTATAAGAACCTTTAGCGTTGACGTCTAGCAGGAGCACAATCCTTCTATCTTTTCTCTTTCTCCCTCCCCCCTCCCAAAAGAAAGGATCTTATGTATTCATAGAATGTTGTAATTCCTGTGAGCTTTTTCTTTATACCTAAAATATTCCACCCCTTTCTCTATTTTATTTTTGATAGGCAATTTCACACCTTCCTCTATTAAATGCTCTGGAATCAGTTGTAGACATTTCCAGAAAGGCATTTAAGTTAAATATCATTCACCCAATCTTCATACTGAAAGTCATCAGGTACTGCAATTTTTGGCAGTAAGCTATCGCCACTAGAAATTGTGGGCACACTCGGAAACCTTTAGACGTTTTCAACATATTATTACAGACATTTTTGATCTTTTACTTTTAACTTAAATTGCTGAAAGTTTCCAAGTGAAATCATTAGAAAGAAACATTTTAAAAAATGTTAAATGAAATTCTAATTAATATCAGATAAACAAATAACATAGTGGTATGAAACGGGTCCAAACAATATAGAGGATTCATATAGCTGACCCAACTCTTTTGGAATCGAGGCAAAGTTGTCGCAATGATTGTATTAAATAAAATAGATAACAAAGGAATGATCAAAAATAAGAAAGTGGAGTGTAGTATAAAGACCAGTATAGCTCTTTCACTGTAAAAGAACTTGGACAGTTCTGGTTTTAAATTTCTATAGAGACCAAGTTATTACAATTAAATTAAGCCCAATTTTTGAAGAATTAAATACTAGGAAACTCAGCATTAACAGCTTATACCCAAATTTCAATTTCCTCTTTATAAATAGTACTTATCAATCACCACAAGTTTGAATGGGCTATTACGAGATCCTAATTCTAGTTGAGAAACAAATGCATAAGGTTTTCATGAAAAGTAGGTCTCTTGCAATATCTAAGCTAGTACTGATTTCGATGGAATACAAAGTTTTCATCACACATACTAGCAGCTTATCTAAGGTCCTCTACCACTAGACAGCCGACTAAGGAGCTGTTTGGCCACGAGAATTATTCACTTTTTTCCGGAATAATTTTCACTTCAGTGTTTGGTTATAAAATTTCCAAATCCAACTTGGGGTTGGATTCCAAATTTAGAAAAGTGCTATAAACCTGTTCTTCAACTCAATCTTCATAAATTCCATACAAAGTGCACTTTCTCCTTTGCAAAAAGTATAAGCAAACACAACTTCATCTTTAACTCCAACGTTTATAATTTCCAAATAAAGTAAAAAATATTTGAAATCTGGTCAAACGCCTACCACATAAAATCGATTCAGATTGTCCATTTATGTTGCTTACAAGTCTCTGTACACCGATATTTACAGTACGGAAAAGGGCCAAATATACCCCTCGTTATACTTTGAGTCCAAATATACCCCTGTTGTTATACTATTGGCTCAAATATACCCTTCCTCCGTTAAAGTTGTCCACCTTGGACATCCTATCCTACGTGGCAGTGACATTTGATGAGGTGGATGCCACGTGGCATTGCCACCTCATCAACCCCTAACCCATTTTACTCCTTCCCTCTTCCACCAATAAAATTTCCACCCCTCCACCACCATTACCGCCATATAATTACAGCTCTAGAAAAAATTGTCCTTCCAATTCTCTCCATACATCATATAGTTACACGAACGACATGCATCGACCCATTACTAATATTTTAAAATCTCTAAAAGCAATTACACATAGAAGGAACAGAAGAACAGAAAAAGGCCATTGAGAGAAGAAGAACCCAAACTTACATTCCTTAGCAATTTAAAAAGGATTTAGGGCACATGCTTTCCTGTGCTTGGGTATTGAAGAAGACAATCACACCAAATAGATATAAAATTTTAAACAGAGGAAAGAACTAATTACCTCCAAACGCAAATCAAATCTCAGAAAAGACCAAATATAGAGAGACTCAATTGAGAAAGAGAGAATTTTAAGAAAATAGTGTGGGTAGACAAACAAAATAGAGAAACCTACGGCTGGAGAAAGAGGAAAATAGGAACTGACAGACAAGAGAACCAATCAGAGTAATAAGGACCAAATACACAGCAGTGTTATCAAAAGCGAAAAGCGCAAAAAAGCTCTAAGGTCAGCTGGGGCTTTAAGCGCAAGGCGCAAATAAAGCGCGGGCTTTAATCAAAAAAGGCGCAATGGTGCAAAAAGACAAATATATATATGTTTAGACCAAGACTAATAATATCAAGCATGAATGAACAAATATATGGACAAAGAAAATGTAAAAACATTACGCTGAAGTGAAATATAAATTATCTAGTGTCACCTCTTCAAGAAAGGCTCACTGGCAAGGAAAAGTATGTCTTAGAGCCTTGATGATGACACTGAAGCGCACATAAAGCGAGGCGAAGCGCTCAACCTGTTTTGAGCCTCGCTTCAAGGCTTAAGCGAGCTTTAAGTGTGCCTTTGACAACACTGATACACAGAGAGACTTACATCATATGTCCATCGATGTATGGAGAGAATTGGAAGGGCAATTTTTTCTAGAGTGGCAATGGTGGTGAAGGGGTGGAAATTTTAGTGGTGGAAGAGGGGAGCAATAAAATGGGTTAAGGGTTGAGGAGGTGGCAATGGCACGCAGCATCCACCTCATCAAATGTCACTGCCACATAGGATAGAATGTGCAAGGTTGATAACTTTAACGGAAAAAGGGTATATTTGAGACAATAGTATAACGGCAGGGGTATATTTAGATCCAAAGTATAACGAGGGGTATATTTGGCCCTTTTCCGTTTACATTAATACATATTATAAAAAAATACACCTGAATTATCACTCTTTTAGCTGAGAATCAATTGTTCCCTTTTTCTACGTGAACTGTCATCATCTATGTATTAAAAGACAAATCTAGTTTATAGTTCAGGTAGGAAAAAGAAGAAACAACTGATAGTTTGTCTAACCAACTTCGAGGTGTGTTTTAATTAATACATAGATGCTGATAGATCAGGTAGTAAAAAGAAGAAAGAACTGATAGTTGGTTGGGTTAGAAACCAGTACAGTTGAGATGTTATTTTGAGCATCAACTCCATAATAAAGATAAAAGTGTGTGTGTGTATGTGTGTGTAAGAGAGAGAGAGATAAGATGACCTGTTCAATGAGTTTCTGCTCGGATAAGTAATCGAAAGTGGAGACAAGAGCGTAAGCTCCAGCGATAACCAAAGCAGTAGCACCAGCATCCTGAAACATTGAGCCACCATCTCCAATAACATCTAAACCAGCCTTTACAGTTACCGGACGGTAATTGTAGGGCGAGAAGAACCGTCGGTGAAATGGATGAGGTTGTGTTGTTGAAGGCAGAATGGAGAGGCGTAGCTGACGAGAGTAGGGGGAGTGGGTGACTCGAACCACGGGGGCGGTGGTAGTCACAACTCTGCTGCTCATTGTACCACAAGTTCTCATTCCGCAATCTAACGCTCTCTTCATTCCGCAAAACATTTAAGTCACAACTTAACAACAGATATAAGTACTCGGTCACCATTCATGGGGTATCACATTTTTTAGTATATACCGAAGAATACAAGAATGACTTCTAAAATCTATAGTCCAAATTAAGTCTCATATCATATATTTGTGTGTATGTAAATTATCTCATAAATTAAATTATTTCTAAATAGATATATGCTTTAATTTTGTGATTTAGAGCATATATACCTCTCATTAGAAAAAATAGTACAACAAATATACCCTTTTTGGTGACGGAATTTTCTTGAATTTTTTTTTTTTAAACGAATCAGATTCAACTCACCAGAAAAAAATTATCACTTGGTAGACTTATTTTTTAAAGCAGTGTGGCATTTTTTTAATTAAAAAAAATAAGCTAAATGATTTTTTTAAAAAAATCTGTCAGCAGCGGAAAGGATATAGTTGCACCATTTGTGTAACGTCGGAGGTATCTTTGCACAATTTGTGTAACGACCAAGGTATATAGAAAGGTAACATTTTTATAGACAAATTAAAAAAAAAAAAATGTGTCATATAAATTTTGTTAGGAGGGAGTATTGATTTATTTATCCTTTGAAAGAGTACCAAAAATTGCTTATGTGGCTATTTATAATTTATGGCTGTGGTACGGCATCTAGTTTATGGTGTTTATCACATTACTAGCCATATATGCCCGTGCATCATGTTTATTCACTTTAATTAGCCTGTTTTTAAAGTTTATATTTTGTAAATAATTTTTAAAAATTTATTATAATCATGACAATGAAAGTTGTTCATCAATGTGAAAAACAAAATTAGTAAGAAGGTGAGGGAAAATTAATATTTTGATTTTAGATTTTTTCTTTTAAATTGTTTAATTTTTTATATGTATACTGACAAGTTGATATCCATCTCAATCAATTAACTGTTCAGATCCAAACATAAGAACCATTGTTGTATATATTGGTTTTTTTAAAAGCAAAACTAATGAAATATTTTTATTAAATTAATTACAAAATATGAGGAAATAAATATGTCGGATAATTAAAATTGAAGTGCATACGTCTATGGAATAAATATTAAGTATTATGACATATTAGAAATAGTAAATCACCAAATTTTAATTCCAAAATAAAAATATAAACTAATACATTTTATAAATAAAGAAATAATAATCAGAGAATGCAAAAGAGAATAAGATAAGTAAAGTATTGACAAAGAGTTTTCCTTCTTTCTTAATACTTTAAACGTGAAAAGAGGATGAACAATAGCAATGCAAATTTGTACCAAAAGTTATATAAATTGCACACTTTAACCAACTACTTTTTTATCCACTTAGACATTTGTCATAGTCTCTCTCCAATAGACTATTTTCAAGAATATTGATTAGAAAGGATTAATTTTATTTTGGTTTTATAAATGAACAAGAAATTTGGAGACACACATATTATATTTTTCAAGAACGCGAAAAGTCAAGAGTGAGCAAGTAAAAGTGCACGGAGGAAATAAATGTGTCGGAGAATTAAAATTGAAATGCATACGTCTATGGAATAAATATTAAGTACTATGACATATTAGAAATGTCCACGTGGGATTAAAAAATAGTTGGGTAAAGTGTACAAGTTATATAGCTTATTGTACAAGCATTCATTGCGTGTATAATTTGTTAAGCTTTTGGTACAAGTTTGGGCAGCTGTGTTCGTACCCCCAAGCCACTTATGAGTCGTGTTCGTCCCCCCCAAGCCGCTTATTAAATATTAAGTACTATGACACATGTCTACGTTAATATGGACGAAGGGAGTACTTCATTTTTATTAATTCTTAAAGAACGTGAAAAGTCAAGTATAGTAACGTGGCCAAGTAATATGGGACGGAAGGAGTATTTCATTTATTAATTCTTAAATAACGTGAAAAGTCAAAATGAACAAGTAAAAGTGCACGGAAGAAATAAATATGTGTCGGAGAATTAAAATAGAAACGTGTATATATGAGAAGAGAATAAATATTCAGTACTATGACATATATCCACGTGGGATTTATTAATTCTCAAAGAATGTGAAAAGTCAAAAGTGAACAAATTAAAGTGCATGGAGGAAATAAATTTGTGTAGGAGAATTAAAATTGAACTGCATATGTCTATACATGAGAAGAGAATAAATATTCAGCTAAAACATGAAAAGTCAAAAGTGAAAAAGTAAAAGTACACGGAGGAAACAAATATGTCGGAGAATTAAATTTAAAGTGCATACGTCTATACATGAGAAGGGAATAAATATTAAGTACTATGACACATGTCTACATGACATATAAAAATAGTTGGATAAAGTGTACAAATTATATAGCTCATGGTACAAGAATTTAATGTGGGCACAATTCGTGAAGCTGTTGGTACAAGCTTGGGGACCAAGCCGCTTATTATATATAGAAAAATAATATAGATAGAAATGTAAAAAGTCAAAAGTGAACAAGTAAAAGTGCATGGAGGAAATAAATTTGTGTAGGAGAATTAAAATTGAACTGCATATGTCTATACATGAGAAGAGAATAAATATTCAGCTAGAACATGAAAAGTTAAAAGTGAACAAGTAAAAGTGCACGGAGGAAAAAAATATGTTAAGAATGTAAAAAGTCAAAAGTGAACAAGTAAAAGTGCATGGAAGAAATAAATTTGTGTAGGAGAATTAAAATTGAACTGCATATGTCTATACATGAGAAGAGAATAAATATTTAGCTAAAACATGAAAAGTTAAAAGTGAACAAGTAAAAGTGCACGGAGGAAATAAATAAATCGGAGAATTAAATTTGAAGTGCATACGTCTATACATGAGAAGGGAATAAATATTAAGTATTATGACATATGTCTACGTGGGATATAAAAATAATTGAATAAAGTGTACAAGTTATATAGCTTTTGGTACTTTTTCTATAAGAATGTAAAAAGCCAAAAGTGAACAAGTAAAAGTGCATGGAGGAAATAAATTTGTGTAGGAGAATTAAAATTGAACTGCATATGTTTATACATGAGAAGAGAATAAATATTCAGTTAGAACACGAAAAGTCAAAAGTGAACAAGTAAAAGTGCACGGAGGAAATAAATATGTCGGAGAATTAAATTTGATGTGCATATGTCTATACATGAGAAGGGAATAAATATTAGGGCATTTTACATAAACAGCAAACATTTGGGATTTAATCAAGCTGCATAGCTAATGTTTCAATATTTACGTTCTATAGCAAATCAGCCCAGCTCACACATGTGTATTCAAATTTTTTTTAGCTGTATTCATGAATACAACAATTTTTTTTCCACTGTATTCATAAATTGTCTTGTTGTAGTCATGAATACAACGAGTAAAAATTGAATACATATACACCAATAATTACACAAATACATCATATTTTTCGGTATGTATACAACAGATACAAGCGAAAAATATTGTATAAAACATTCATACACCAAAAAATTAACAAATATGCCATATTTTCTGGTATGTATACAACAAATACAGGCAAAAAATATTGTATACAACATAGATACACCAAAAAATTAACAAACACGTCATATTTTCTGGTATGTATACAACAAATACAAGCGAAAAACATTGTATACACGGCAAATATACAACAAATACAACGAAAATCTAGATTTTTTCCAGATCTGACCGGAAAAAAATTCCAGCGAATACAACGACGACGTTTTTTTTCCGATGTAGATCTGAGTCTTTTTCTTCTTCTCCGGAGAAGCCACCGTCGGCTGCACTGCTCAGATCCGTAATAGATCTGAGCTTTTTTTCCTTTTGCTTCCAACAATGCTCAGATCCATCGCTATTGGCGCTTTTCCGGCGTAGATCTAAGTTTTTTTTTCCTTTTTGGCGCCGGAGAAGAAAGGAAAAAAGGGTACGGCCGGAGAAGAAAGGGAAAAGGGGAAGGGGCTGGGCACGGCATTTTGCCGGAGCTCCGGCGGTCGGTGGTGGCCGGCGGCGGAGCAGTGGGGAGAAGAGAGGGGAGAGAGATGGGAGGGATGGGTTGGAAGTGAATAGGGTGATGAGTATTTTATTTTGTGTGTGTATATATATATAGTTACTAAATGTTATTAATACACAAATGTTTGCTATGAGAAGTAATTAAGTTAAATTATAGCTACTAAATGTCAATACCCATTATATGTTTGTTATGTCATGTAGTTATTCTTAAATATTAAGTATTATGACATATGTCTACGTGAGATATAAAAATAATTGAATATAATGTACAAGTTATACAACTTTTGGTACAAATATACACTATGGGTACAATTTGAAAAGCAGTGGGTACAAGGAGGGACTGCTGTGTTCATCCCTCCTTGGCACTTATTATATATAGAAATTAAAATTAAACTGCATATGTCTATACATGAGAAGAGAATAAATATTCAGTTAGAACACGAAAAGTCAAAAGTGAACAAGTAAAAGTGCACAGAGAAAATAAATATGTCAGAGAATTAAATTTGAAGTGCATATGTCTATACATGAGAAGGGAATAAATATTAAGTATTATGACATATGTCTACGTGGGATATAAAAATAATTGAATAAAATGTACAAGTTATATAGCTTTTGGTACAAATATACACTGTGGGTACAATTTGAAAAGCAGTGGGTACAAGGAGGGACTGTTGTGTTTGTCCCTCCTTGGCACTTATTATACATAGAAATATAACTGCCAATTAAATAAACGGAAAGGATCGTACTTGTCGAGGTTTAATATTGTGTGTTATATTATTGGTCTATATATGCTTTTAAGGGTTAGTTTGGTACGACGGATAAGGAAAGTAGCCCTGTGATAAAAATTTAGTACTGTTTTATTTTTTGTTTAGTTACCAATTTTGGAATAAGTTATTTCGAGATTACAAATAGTACAGGGATACCTAGATGCATTTGGTTCCTTAATTTGTATTGGAACTTAATTAATCATCTTCCACAATTCTTAATTAAAATGAATATTACTACATATTAAGTACTCAACTTCCAGTAGTTAAATTAAAGTGATATTTGGGATTATGTAATGACCTCTGATATCCCTTTTAAGGATATGATGTAATTTCCTGTCTGTCTAATTAGCATTTCTATATGTAATATTACAATTCTCTCTGGCAGTTTTCTTTTTGCATCTTTTGAACAACCATATATTGAGAATCTTGATATTAAAGGAAATAATGTTACTATTGGATCTTTGGACACACGTCATATATTGGTCTTCTTTGATCTTGAGGTGGATTTGATGAACCTATATGCAAGATTCATCTACGTTTTCATCATGACAATGACGAATGTACATATGCAAGGGTATTCAGATGAATATATCAAGAAGAAAAATGATTGGTGCTGAGTTGGCATGCCATTTTGGCCGAAATAGATGGGGTTAATAAAGAAAGGACAATTTTTTTGAGCCACTTTTATAACATTAAAGTAAGGACCGATAGTATAACGTAGAACAATATTAATTTCAATAATAAAAGAGCAAATATGACCCCTTTTCCTTAAATAAAAGGAGCCACATTTTTTTATTAGGATGCAGTTTTTTAAATTCATTTTCTCTCTCCTTTCTCGTTGTGTTTAGGGAAATAAAGAATAATGTTTATGTTTAAAGCATGTGTCCAATGTTACATTTTTGTGTGGTAGAAAATAATGAAGCACTTCATATATTGTTCTACCGAACAAAATATAAAGTTAATTTCAATTAATCCTAAAATATTCGACCTTATCCCGCGTACCAAATGACCCTTTAGTTCTAATGAGAGGTTGACTCAACGCATGTCCTCAAACTCCTGGAATCAATCCATTCCATGGCCTTTGCTTTGTTTTGGGCTTCTAGTTATGGCCTGTACTTAACTTGTGGGCTTTATTATCGGCACTTTAACCTTTTGGACCATCTGTTGAGGCCGTTATATTTTGCTTTTTCTTCATCACAACAGACTCTTATGATCCCACTTTTCGGCCCCCCAGATACATGTAAACTTGAAGTGCATCTTGATCGCCCAATTTACGTTAGGATTTCAAAGTAGATGAGTGTCTTGAAAGGATTAAAGTAACTCTTTAAGCTCATATAAAGAAAAGGGAAAAATGACACGATATGGCCATCCAGCTAGCTAAATGGCACAAAATGGCCTAATTCCTATTTTATTTCCCGTCATAGCCATTTTCTTTGGTTGTAGTCAATTGTTTTCTTCTCTGCAACTAAGCCTCTTCTAGTTCCTCAGCCATCTCTTTCTATGTTTTGATAAAAGGTGTAGAATAGAGTAAGAAATTTCACTTTATATGTGTAACACCCTTGACAAATCTCACATCAAGATAACACGGGAGAGATGTTAGGAATATTAGCAAGCAAGCCTTAAATCCTAGTGACCTGTTTTAAAACCTTGTAGGCCTAGGTGAAATTAATGAAAGGTGAGTTCTAGAAGTTTATAAATTACTTAAATTAAAACGAACAACTTCCGGGAAGATTTATATTTACAAAGAGCCGGAGATCATTGAATTCACTTGATAATATCATTATAAAGGTAGTACATGCTTCGTGAGAATATTATTACTTTAAAAAAAAAAAATCAATAATCTTGCCTATATTCCTCAGTGGAAATTAAAGTTGAGGCAAGCAGGATTACGGACTTGGAATAATAGTTTACTAAAAATTACTCGCTTACTATTTTATTCATCAGTTATTATATATTAAGCTTTGTCCATTAGAATTTCAAAATTAACATAAAATAACTTAGATAAAATAATAATCAAATAAAACCCATCATGCCCACTCATTATGAAATGCAAACTAGAAAGGTTTAAGCCAAGAATATATTACAATTCAGATTGTATTATAAATATACCAAGTTTCATCAATTAGTCCAACAAAGTGAAATTACTCCATTATGAAATAAGAAAAAGCTAAACATAAATTTTAAAAGACCAAAAATATTTTTACTATAAAAAGAGACTAGAAAAGAGATCAAGATTAATTTTTCTCTGCCTTTTTTTTTTTTTTGCTGAACCAGATAATTGATATACCCCCTCTGTTTCAATTTATGTGAACCTATTTCCTTTTTAGTCAGTGTCAAAATGAATGACCTCTTTCCCAATTTGAAAACAAATTCACTTTATGAAATGATTTACAGTCACACAAATATTCAAGACTTATTTTGAACCACAAGTTTCAAAAGTCTTCACTCTTTCTTAAATGTCGTGCCCAGTCAAATGGGTTCATATAAATTGAAATGGAGGGAATATATATTAACAAAAACTACATAGGAGTAGCGTTACGGTTCACTTTCACGCGGGTCCATAAAAGCTACTAAGAGGTTGTTGGTGCTCTAATTGAATTTTTGTATTTTTAGAGTCGCCACCTAATTTATTAAAGGAAAACTAGGAAACCGGGTAAAAGATTTTTCAAGCAAAAGAGAAATCTTTTTGGTACTAAAGTTCGAGGTAAGGGTTCTAGTGATCCCCTAGGGAAGGTTTTACACACCCTAGTATTAAAGATTCGTAGAATATGGTTGACCTACGAGCTTCAATGTGTGATTAATGTATTATCTGCGTAAATGTTTCATTTTTCGCAAAAAAGGTCATTCATTTATGGACTAGGACACACCTGACATTTCTCCCAAGTAGAGTCACTACTATTCTAATCCTAATAAAATGGGTTTAGTACTTATGGGTTTTATTATATAATATAAGAAAATATGGAATATATCTCTGTTTTTACACACACACACACACACACACACACACACACATATATATATATACACATATACATATATAGGAAAATGATAGTGCTTTTATTTAAGTCCTATTTATTTGTTGAAGCTCAATAAGTCAACTTAATCCACACCAAAGCCATCTTATTCTCAATTTTAGTCCAAGTAAATCTCCTTTAGTTTTTGTCCCTTCAAGTTGGGCTTTTGGCCCAAAACGCTTGTTCTTTTTTGAAAATGTCCTAGTCCAAACAGGTTTTGCCAAAGTTACTTTGATAGAAAATCTGATTTCTTAATTCTAGATTTGTGTCCCAAGTCCGATAAATTTCAAATTTTACAAGTTTAAATCATTTTTGAAGTCAATTTCAGTCCAAATAGAAGTGATGCCCAAAGAGTCCAAATCTGATCAGTTTTATTTTGGAAAAGGCGGTCCATTAGTGGGCTTGAGGCCCAAAACTTAATTTACACATTCTAAACATTTTTTGACTATTTAAAGGGGGCTAAAGGCCCAAAACTATTCGGGTTTCCATCTTTTTGGACCAGTTTTAAACTTTGGGAAAGGTTGATTTCATGCGAAGTGTTAAATTAAGCGTGGTTTTAAAAGTGTTTAGGCGTCATCCTAATAATACTAATCATTTTCCTAAGTTCTAGCATCCATAGGGTTTGAATACTATACAAGTTGTTTTTCAAATACATATATACAAGAATGGAAATAAAGGAGAAAGTTTAGGCTGGTGGGCCTACCTAAGCCCACAGTTGCTATTTTCACCCATAGTTGGGCCTTCAACAGTTCAAGTCATTTTCACTCATGACTGGGCCTTCTAATGCAAATATTTGCTTCCCTTTCAATTCCATCAGACTCGATAAAAAATAATAAGGTTGGGCCTCAGGCCCAGCAGATTTCAAATGCAAGGAAGTGGCCAAGTGGCCTCGGCATTTAATCACATGGGACACAAAAATAAAACAAGGATTAGAAGATATCTATGACCTTTTCAGTCATCTAATATAAACTAAACTATACAAATATATTAAGTATATACTAAGCATGCATAAAAATATCCTTAAGCAATTGGCATACATAGAGAAAACAGACAGCCCAGATTATAACCGCAAGCTTAATTGGAAATAGGATGATGGAAGATGTAGCCTAGGTAAAGGAAAAGATCCTAACTCACAATGAATAAAGAAAAAACCCAACATAGTCATGAACCACAAAAAAAAAGGCCAAATCAATACTACTTATAAGATAAAAACAACAATTTCAAATCCACATAAGTGATATACCATACTTATACTAGACATACAAGTGTTTATACACCAATGGTATACGGAACTGTATATATCCAATATACTTCTTGTATATCTAGACAGAAATCAGTATTAGATCCAAAGGGAAGCACATTTATTCATTTTTGACATCCAAAGACTATATTAACAAAGCAGGGAAACAACACCAAAAGGGGAAGACAAAAGAGTACGCATGAAATATATGTAGACAGGAGTTAAAAGCCAAATAAACCATAAGTGCACTACTTTAAGGATTAAGACATTTCAATTCATTTTAAAACTTCAAAGAGTGATTTAACATGTGGCATTCATGGACTCTTATTGTCACGACCCAACCGGAGGGCCATGACGGGTACTCGGTGCTAACCCACCCGGGCACCTCTTATCATACATTCACATTTTACATCTAGATAAGCCACATAGCTAAATCATACTTTCTATCCATCATTCATACTAATGTCATTAGGTAACAATACATTTAAACCATCATCAACAACTATGCCCATATCCATGTACATAAGCCGACAAGGCTATCAAAATGATACACAAAATATAAGCCGACAAGGCTAAATACATCTAACCATATACACATGTCTACGCAGTGGCAGAGCCAGGATTTTCATCTAGGGGGTTCAAAAATTCTAAAAGGTAAATACACGAAGAAGTCAGGGGGTTCAATATCTACTATATATACATAATAAAATAATTTTAACTTTGAAAATACACTGTAATTTTTCGCCGAGGGGGTTCGGATGAACCCCCTGGAGCCAATGTGGCTCCGCCCCTGTGTCTACGAGCCTGTAAGAAGACTATGTCACATCATATAGGCGGGACAGGACCCCGCCATGCCCATAAGTATGTACACAAAAGAATAGATACCAAAAGCTGTAGCTCCGCTATGTAGTCCCTGAGTAATAAAGCTATGGATCGTTGTCTCCTCGTCCACTGCGGGGCGCGCGCGCGTCCACAAACAAAAAAGGACGTCGACGAAGAATGTACTGAGTATGAAAAGCATAATCAATATCATTATAGAAGCATAAGAAACAACATAAGAAATAGCATAACATGGGAGGTAGTAGAACCATCGTCATAACACTTACTTGCTTTTCATAGAGACATTCCATTTCTAATGCGTGATTGTGTACATATACCCGTATCCGTATCTGTATTCGTGTCCGTATTCGTATCCGTATTTATCCATATTCATTTTCATATTCATTTACATAGCATACCCGACCATGAAGGATCGGTATTTCACATACCTGGCTATGGCAAGGCTCAGTGATTATACATACCTGGCCCTACCAAGGCTCAGGTTTATCCGTACCCAACTGCAGTGGTGCGCGCGCAATACATATCATACCCGGCCATATAAGCTCGATGTTACCTAATAGTCATACATAGACACATATACATAAGAGCTCATAAGCATCTTTGACATCATTACTATCGTTGTTTTATTACATCTATCCTTAGAGGATAACTCATCGTATAAGGAATTTAGTAAAGTCATAAACATAACGAGAACCATGAGCTTTGGTAGTTTTTAAAGATAAAATCATTTGGAGGACATCATAGGCTCATGAAAGAATAGATATATGGCCAAGGAACCATGCCTTATTGAAAGAAGGGTTAGCCTTAGATACCTTTTCGTTTAGCTATTCTATCGCTTGAACGTTCTCCTTCAATGCTCATGTTTCTACCTTCAATGGAGTTTGCACTATCATTAGAAAATCGATAGCTTTGCATACTAGACTAAAGCTAGAGAAAATTGGGCAGCATCTCCTTTGTTTATACAACTTCCTCCATATCATATATCAACTCCCAAGCATCTATAATAACATTCACAACATCATAGCAATAGTCTTTATTCACCTACATTATCCATATTTCTCAATCCACTTCAAATCATCCATAATCATGGTCATGACATACTATTACATTCTTTCATATACAATGTCTATCCCATGTTTTTAACGCCATTTATAACATAATCATAATCACAACATATCAAGAATCATGACTTAATCCAAGCTACTACTCAAAAATATCACTATTCTCACATTCATGACCCATTTCCTATCTCCTTCTACAATCCGAGTCTTTCGACCTCTCTTTACCTTAAACAACACGGAAAGACCATAAAACTTACCTTAGATGGTGTAGGAAAGGACTTTGGGTGGAAACACTTCACTTGAGCAAAACCCTAGTTCCACTTCCACTTGGATGTCTTGTCTTGGATGAACCTTAATGAGTTTCTTACACTTGATTCCCTTGGTTTGATGAAGTTGATCATTAGTATCTCTTGAATTCTTGTAGGAGAGGTGTGGAGAAATGTTCTAAAGAGTTCTTGAGAGAAGGGGAGTGAAGATGAAATGAAATGAAATGAACTTGGTCCCCTTTTTAATAATTCACAATCTGTCCCGCTTTGATTTCACGGACCAACATATGGTCCGTATTATTTATATGGACCGTATGTTTGGCCGTACTTTTGGTCCAGTGAGGCTGCCAATCTGGGCAGAATATACGGCCTAACATACGGCTAGTATATTTTACACGGCCAGTATGTTGGGCCGTATAATGCCCAGTTTTTCCGAACTCGTTCTCGTCGACTCGTTTGATCTTCAATCCTTATGGAACCTTCTTAACACTTGTTTAGCACCTTATTAACAATCTAAGGGATGTTATAACTCTTCTCCAAAACATCATTAACTTGGTACTCGTAAATCCTTTCCGATACATAACGTATACCTTGCCTTTTCTTGGAAACTTTCTTCTCGTACCTCGTATGTCTTTGAAATCTCAATTAGGATCATCAAATGCTATTTCTTACTTATCGAAACATTGTATACTTCGTGCCCTTCGTTAGTCTATCCACTGTGTATTAACGAAATTTTTTTCGAGGTGTAACACTTATCAAGTTGCTTTTACATTATTTTCAACACCACATTGAACATATGCCACACTAGACCTTAACTTACTTAAGTTGATTGATAGTCATGGTTAGATAGGTACCAACAGGTTCACAAAGAAAACATTACACAATCAATTAGTTAAGAGGCATGAGTATTTGATAAGTTTAACTGAATATAGACAGGCAGGACTGATAGGATGTTTAAACCCTTCTATCATATGGACATGCACACTAAATGGTTTATTCTCAATGACAGCCCTCTATGATCACAAGCAAACAGAGTAGACATGTTTCCATAGATGATTGATTAGATAAATAGGCAATTTTTGTAAGTGCAGCATAGTGCCATCTAAGATAAGGACACGCACTCTCAAACTTGGATCACGTTACATTAGTTGTCCTAAGAGTCAAACAAACAAGTTTCAAAAAGGGGTATAGTCTCTATGTGAAAGTCTTTAAGCTTCATTTCTGCCTTTCAAACACAGAACCAGTTACTTCACTGATAGGATAATGTTAAACAGGGTTAAAGGAAGTATTTATGAACTTTAAACAGGCTTAAACCAGCAAATGATACTATGCAGAAGTAATCACTTAATAAAATAGAGACATTCAATTAGGTGCATCATGATATTCACATGCAATCTTACATGAATAAACTAATATTAGGCAAAAAATAAGAAGAAGGGTTTTAATCAGATGTGCCTCCAATTTGGAAGTGATTTATCATGCAAACTTGACCACACAAACCAATTTAATTGATATGCACACACTAGACTAGACTAGACTAAACAAGATCCTCCACGCCATTTGTATTCAAATTAGCATGCTTTCACAGGTTATGAGTCAATATGCAATTATGATCCAACTAACAAAACTTTACATAACATTCTCAAGCAAACAGGATCCATGGACTATACTAACAACAGGTTAATATTATATTAACTTCATTTTAAACAAAGTCATAAGCAACTATAATGAGTTAAAACTGAGCAGAGCAAGTTAATAAGCTTTCAAGAGTCATGCTAACCTAAAGCAGACTCATAGCAATTTAAGACACCAAAATATGAGCCCAGGCCACAATATTTGAACATATAAAATCATAGACTCACTAACATGATCCAAAACTGAGCATATAGAGCAATAAATGGATTTAAAATAACATGTTAGCAGCACTTGGCATGTAAAGGTTTGATTAAACAAGTTGTAGGCTAACTTAAGACATAACTGAGACAAAATTGATCCTTATAGCACAACTAAATAGTTTCAGACCCGAACTATGTAATTCTAAATCAAAATAGAACCCAAATGATTTAGTTTGGGCAGACTAATCATGCAAAAAGCTAGTGCACTGGAACATGCTTAACAGGCTACCTAATTTAAACTAACAAGTGATTATTAAAACCAAATACATGTAAGCTTAAAGCACAATGTTGATCTAAAACTTACATATAAATTTAAGGTCAAACCCATAGACAGACACCTGTGATCGTCCACTTCTTTCACTTGAGCACCTAAAGTGACCCTTGTTCCATTTAAACACTTCAGGTGGGTCATTCCTATTCCACTTAGACATAATTTTTGCATCAAGCATTATCGGAGCAAAACCAACACCAAAGGGGCGCCACCTCATTGCACATCCAACCGACCCCAAAAGCCCCAATTTTTAATGGTCAAAACTCCACGAATTTACAAATTAGTGAATTTACAATTAAAATGAGTTAGCACAATTTAATTGAGTTGGCACAATTTAAATGAGCCGGGCACAATTTAATTGGCCACTTAATCCACGTAGGAGACGCATCGGTGTTGGTTTTGCTCCGATAACTGCAAAAAAGTGTCTAAGTGGAATAGAATGGCTTGGCTGTCTAAATGGAGCAAGCGCCACTTTAGGTGCCAGTGAAAAAGTGACGACCATGCGTGTCATCGATGGGTTTGGCCTAAATTTAACAAATACAGAACTAAACTAAACAAGACTAATCAAAGACTAATTATGCATAATACAGCTAAAACACTACACATATGAACTAAACTACTCTAAATCACATAAGCAGTTAAGAACACTCAAACAATTACTGAAAATAACTTAATGGAAGATGATTTACCTTTCTTAGGCGTAGCCAATGGTCGAGAATGGACTTGAGATCCTTGCTCCTCCACTCAATTGCTCAGCCACACACCTAGAAAACAAAAACTAAACTTTTAAAACTTAAACTTAACTTGAAAAATTAAAGGTCTCAAGAAAAGTTGCTAAGACCCTTGGTATTTCGAGTTTTGTTTTTGTATGAATATCAGATATTCAGTCCTGTTAAAAGTGTGAATTGGGGGTTCTTTATATAGAACCCCAAAAATCCCCAAACCCTAGTTGGAAATCGATTTGGGACAAATGCCAATTCCTCAGAATTGCTTCCTCACATCACATTCAATGGTCAAGATTCAAGCAAACAAAAGCATAAACAGTCAGATTTAGGCGACCTCCAACGGATCCTTTTGGTTCTAATCGTGCCAATGATATTCGAGGATTCAAAACGCCTTAGGACAAAATCCATTAAGGACTTGTACTAGTTTGACCAAGAAAATACAAAAAAAAAAAAAAAAAAAAAAAAAACGAAAGAGAAGGAGTGTAATACCATGTTTGGGATGGTTCTTTGTTGGAAATAGGTGAGGAATGGCAGAGCAATAAATGCTCTTGCCATTCTTGACCATACAACGACCACAAACGCCAACGTGGGCCCTTGAAATTTCTAATTTCGGCAAGTGACGTAAGAGAGAGGGAGGGGCAAAAGGGAGGCTAGGGTTTCCCTTTGGAACCCTTAGCCACTTTCACAAATGAGACCCCTGAGGTTTGTTTTTGTGTGTATAACTATGGATGGGCCGCGTCAGTCCTTTAATGGACTGGGCTGGCCGATTTTAAAAAGAGGATAGGAGGGGGACCTATATACACACACGTATACGGGATATACATGTATACACATGTATATCCGTATATATAAAATGACTTAGGTACTTTAATTAAACAAGTGGCCCTAACTAAGACAATTAACAAATTTTAACCCTTCAATTAACGACCAAATACAACTTAATTAACCAATTAACCAAACTAATGGATATGGTTAAGATGCAAAAGGACTTAAATTGCACATATGGCCTCAAGTGACTTTAACCATCGAATTGACCTATAAATATAGCCACACTTAAGCAAATAATTAATTATGATCATTCTAGAAACTGCACAAATGCAAATTGATTATGCAGAATTAAGATTTGAGCGGTAAAATAGCTAATTCATTTAATTAATCAGATTTCTTGATTTAAACGGAGTAAAATGCTTGCTAATTTGAACTTTCAATTAATTAAATATTTTTTTTTAAATTATCTTCTTGATTAGACCTGGTAAATGCCTCATATTAATTACAAAAATGTGTGAATTAATTTATAAATGATTTATAATATTATAGAAATTATTTCGCAAAATGAAATGGTAAAAAATATGATTTAAATAATTTATAAAATCAATTTGACTTGTAAAAAAAAATACACATTTCACCCCGTTAGATATCCAAGGACTCTGGGTAATTAAAATAAATCATGGGAGGTCAGAAATTAGGTTTCAACAAGTAGGGCCTGTAAGCCCCCACTCAGAGAATCATAGTTTGGAATATTGTTAAGATTACAACCCGAAATAAAATGATCATAAGCATTTTTAAAGATATCTGCCCAAAAAACATCATGTACAAAAACAGGGGGAGAAGCTAAAAAGTGAGCTCGTCCAAACAGCTGTTGCTTTGCCAAAAGATCAGCTACTTTGTTTTGTTCTCGGTAGTTATGTCTAACCGCCGGATGTCCCAGCTCCTCTATTAGTGATCTGCATTCAGAGATAAGAGGATTATAAGCAAGGTGACCTTTTTGAAGCATAGTGATTACCTCTGTGGAGTCTGTTGCAATCTCCAAAGGTGTGAGATTGTTTTTCAAAGCAATTTGTAGTCCCTGCGGGATAGCTCTTAGTTCTGCTAGAGTGTTAGTGTCACGACGCAATTTAGTTAAGTCGCGCGGGCACCTACCTTTTCCACCTCGGTAGGCAAACCCTCAACCCAACAATAATAAAAATATGAATAAATAGGTAAATAAGTGGAAGAGACAAAATCACGTAAGTCTGACGATAATAATATAGAAATATGCAGAAGTAAGGAAAATACACCCAGAGTCTGGTCTAACCATACAAAAGCATCTAACTAGAATATATAAGTCTGGAATTATCAATAATACATCAAAAGTCTGAATATGTCTCGGAATAGCAAATAAGACGTAAATAAACGAAGAATCTTCAAGGCGGTGGACGTCCTCATACTCACCCTGTAAGACTCTCGACAGCAATTCTGGCACCGCAATCAGCCACAAGAATCAGAGATTGATCCTATCTAGAACTCTGCACTCATAAGAGAATGCAGCAAGTGCAAGTCAGTACAAACAACAATACTGGTAAGTATCATAGGCTGACTAAGACTAGTTAACATATATAAAGACAATAAGGTAAAAGAAAACAAGCAAACCAGAGAGTACAAATCATGTTCCCAAGAAATCGAATCACATAATCAAGCCTTGATGTAACAACTAGCCCCAAGTGAAACAAATATCCAAGTATACCGAAAACCAAGTCTTATCAAGTCAAATCAGCACGTAGCCCATATCAAATACAGTCCAAAAATATGACCAACACAATATCCAAATCATAATCAACCACGAAGGATAATCAAGCAATGCAATATGAGCTATGAATGCAATGTAATGCAATGCAATGCTTGTACTTTGACAGCGGAATACCTCCACGCCTCGGCAACACAACCCATGGGAGACCCGTGAATTCCAAGCACCGTCACTCCGTACACAGCTCAGAGGACTCAATTATCAACCAGTGTCGCAATATCGATGCTCCATATTAGCCCCTCCTCACGACTCAGAGGTGACTTACCATGTTCCATAATTAGCCCCTCCGCACACAGCTCAGAGGTGACTTACCATGTTTTATAATCATCAAAGTCCCTTCTCATTCCCATTAATAGTGCCAGTCACACAGTATAATAAGATGATATGAAATGAATACGGAACGATGCAAGTACAAACAATGAAGAATATTAAGTTCAAATTGTGCCACACACAACGCACCAATATCATCAGCAAGTAATCCACAGAGTAACCATAATGAATTTCTAATTTCCATAACAATAAGAGCCAACTATCCCAAAATGGCTATACCAATAACGAGGCGTACATTAAGTATCAATATCAATATCAAGTAATTTCATATTTGTGATTTACTCCCAACTCAGAAACAATCCACTAATTTCATACACAACGTACCAAACAAGGTCCTATGGAGTCTACAGGCCATTAGCCTGATCAAACAAGTCACAAGCAATACCAAACCCTAAGGCAACATCCAACCCAACTTCATGCCTGAAGGTTTACATGAAATCTTTGATAATGTCATTTTCAATTATGAATTGGAAGTCAGTATTGGTAAGCCTTTGGTAGAAGATGGAAAATCGTAGATATTTACCAAATGAGTACTGGCTTTAATGGAGAGGCAGTTGGGGCAAAGCTCCATGTCCTTAACTTTAAAATTCTTAGAGAAGAAAACCTTTGATTTGCCAAGATTAATTTTCTGACCAGATCTCAGGTTGAATCTATCAAGAGTATTGATAATAGTATTACAATTATTTATATTAGCCCCAACAAAGAAGTTGAGATCATCAGCAAAGAAAAGGTGGGAGAGTTTTGGTCCAAATCTACAGATAGAGATCGGAAACCAGTTTTGGACATCAACTTCATAATTTATCCTCATAGAAAGCATTTCCATACAAAGGATGAACAAATAGGGGGAGATAGGATCTCCTTGCCTAATGCCTCTACTGGGCTTGAAAGGAGTAGTTTTACACCATTGATGAGGACAGAATTGGAGTTGGTAGAAATACAAGACATAATGAGACTAATGAGCTGGGTAGGAATTTGAAGAAAACTAGAGTTTCTCTGATAAAATCCCATTCTATTGTATCAAAGGCCTTTTCAAGGTGAATTTTATAATCATGTTAGTATTTTTGCCTTTCATAGTCTTAAAGTGGTTAACGTATTCTTGGGCAATAATGGCATTGTCAGAAGCTCTTCTACTAGATAAAAAACTATCCTGATTAGGCCCAATGACTTTAGGAAGGAGAGGCTTAATTCTATGGACAATGATCTTTGTAATAATTTTATACTGGGTGTTACAAAGTCCTATAAGTGTAAAGTTTTTAAGGACAGTAGCATTAGCACACTTGGGAATAAGGTAGTGATAAGTAGAGTTGACCTCTTCATCCATAGTATTGGTGGTAAAACTTTAGTGCAAAAGGAAAAAAGAGGATTACTAATAATCTCCCAGTACTTTTAGTAGAAAAAAGGATGAATACCATCAGGTCTAGGGGCTTTACTAGGTTTAAAGGAGAAGACAACATCCTTAATCTCCTTAATAGTAAGAGGGGTGATGAGGGTTTGTCTATCAATATCATTAAGGATATTCCATTTAGTGGGGGTTCCTTTGGTAATAGAGATGTAACGCCCCGATAGGTCGTTAGGAGCATTTTGACCATTTTACCCTTTGCCGGTTCATTTCTGAGACTAGGTGTAAGTCTAATGAAAACTTAAAAGAGTTAGAATTCTAAAAACTGAGGCATTTGATTGTATGTTGTGCATTGTTTGGAAGCTGGTTTTATTTCCGTTTGGGGGTGACTTAGTAAATTAGACCTCCTTTCGAAATTTCGAGGCCACGAGTGATTCCATAGCGAATTCTTACTTATGTGTGCATGTTTCGTTTGTGTTTATAGGGCCTCGGATTGATGTTGGGATTTTGGGTGGAAATCTGGTGAAAAACCAAAGGTTACTAGTCGGATGCAACCGCTTCAGCGGGCGAGAGGCCGTTGCAATGAGTCAGCCACAGTAGGGCGACGGTCGCCGCCGTGGGGTTGGGGGAGTTAATGAGGTCCACCACAGCGGTGGGTCACACCACTGTAGTGAACATAGTGACCGCTGCAGCAGTCGCCGGGAGACAGAAACCCATTTTTATATTGCAAATTTTGAAGTCATTAGCCACAAAACCCCAAAAACAGTTCTTAAGAAAGTGAGAGGCGATTTTCTAAGGCTAGGGTGAAGTTCTCCTTTGAAGGTAAGTCTTAACCCATTTCATTATTCATTCTCTTATCATCTTTAAGATCTTATGCTAGTTAAGGTTCTTTAATGGTGAATGAAAAGACTAGAACCCAGAATTGCTAAACCCTAGAATACTTAACGGGTTGTTGATTTTATTGTTGTTTAATCATCTAGGAAGGGTGGGTAATCACATTCTAGGATGGGAAATTGGTAAATTGTATTGCGAATTGTGTATTGAGACTTAGGGTTCTAATAAAAAGGGGAACCTTGGACTAAAATCTATTTTGAAAGGATTAAATTGATTAGAAACCTATAAATTGGAAGATTATGATTGTTGGGATTAGGTTATGATAAATTTACCATTTAATGATGGTTTCACCATTCAAAAAGGGTACAGGTAATTGGGTCCTCTTCCCCAATGTTGTCCCTATATTTATTAGAAGGTCTATTGCTTACTTAGCATTATATTTCTAGATTTTGACCGTTCTGAGATGCTTCAGAAATAGAAGGCTCGTATGGAGTAGTTCGTGGCTCTTGTTATGCATTCGAGGTAGGTTAAGGCATACTTTAATTAGACTTTGATTAGCGAAAGGTATATATTGTATAGAATTGATGGGAGAAACCATAATTAGGTCTTCGGACATGGTGTTTGGTTGGATATATATTATCTAGGTTGGTATGATTTTTGATTATATGGGCTTATTGCTATTACTTTATGTACTGAAACCTGAGGTGTATTTGCTATGATATGAGAAGGAAGGAGTCAATATATACTCTTTTTGTTGATTGAGATGGTTACATATCCTTGTTGTTGTTGAGTGATTTATCTGAGTCTTGTTATGACTTGTGGCATAGTGCCTTGTACTCATTGACCTTGATATTATTAGCTAATCATGTTCCATATTGATTGTTGAACTGGAAATATATTGAGATTCATATTGTGATCAGATAATTAGATTAGGTTTGAATTGGATATGTAATTGTGATAAGGCACGAATGAGATCTTGATTATGATTCGCTGATGGAAACACAGTTATGCAAGATTTGATACAACTTATGGTGTTTGTGATCTTCATAGCATATTAATTTACATTCATTGCACTGATTCCTCATCCTTTTACATTCATTGCACTGATTCCTCATCCTTACATTCATACATTCATATATGATAGAAATGATCCGAAAATGATTAATGAAAGACTTATTGAAACTATGAAAGAAAATGGAACACTTTGTTGATGCAAGACTTAGTGGTGAGGGGTACTTGCTATATTTGGAAATAAATGGTTTCACAGACTCTTAAGCTGATCGAGAGAAATTGTATGATTCATTCCACGGATGAGTTGATTATTCTATGTCCTGATATGGTTATGCCATTGTGAGTTGCACTTTCATTGGTATTTGATTTCATTGATTGATCATGCTTACTTTGAGTTGATGTTTCATCTTGAGGTCTTAGACTTGAACCATATTTTGAATACTCATTTTGCATACAACATATGTATAAAGGCACATCTGACAGGTGGTGAGGATGTGGCCTATCCTGATATATGTATATAAGACACATTTGATGGGGGGGGGGGGTGAAGATGTGGCGTATTTGTGAACTCGTGATCCGAGGTCTGTTCCGGAGCAAGGGGTACATGGACTTCGCGGGTCCCTCATGGATCACGACTATTAGGCAAACAACACCATTAGCATGTGTGTACAGGCTTGAGGTATTTGGCCAGTGCATTGTTGCACATGATTACATTTTATTTTGCATCATTATATAGCTCTTATTTCTGATTTGGTATGGTCTGTTAGTATCATTGTGGTGGCATGAATCGGATTATGGACTGGGTCAGATTGTGGAGTAGTGACTCTGCCGATGTTCAGGACTTGGATTCGCGATTATCGATTGAGATTATGGAGACTCGACAGACTTGTGGCTTTAGAAGCTTCTCTTAGGTTGTGATTCAGTTATGGGATATCTTGTGACCTTGGATTGAGTATTATGTGCCTATCTGCTATCTTATTGATTTTACGCTTGTATGCGTTGTTGACATCTAATTTTTGACCTCCCATAATTTATTTTAATTTATCAAAGTACTTGAATGTTAAATGGGGTAATATATGTTTTTTTTTTTTGGAAAAATCAGAATGGTTTTATAAACTATGCAGATAATGTTTTACCCGTAATGTTTTGGTAGAATATTTTCTATAATACACCATTTAAAAATTATTTTTACAGCAATTAATGATGCATTTTACTAATTTCAACTAGAAAATAGTTATTTATTTAATTTTCCAAATTGTCAGAAATTAATCAGCGAATATTTACCCCATTTTAATCAAAGGAAATTGATCAATTAAAATAAATAATCATTTTTACCCCCCCCCCCCCCAAATTTTAATTCCGGCACAATCAATTTATAGGGACAATTTTCAAATTAACTATAATTAATTTAGATAATTAATTATGGTTATATTTATAGTTTGTTTGTTATATGTTTAATTACGGCTACGATTGAAGTAGTCAATTAGTTAGTCAAATAGGGCCGTAATTGAAATAACAAAGTTCATTGTTTAATTCAATTAAGGCCATACTTGTGAATTCAATATTTTGTGAAAATCAGTCGTGTTTTTAAATTAATTGATTATTTAGCTTTAATTAAATTGTATAGTAATCAACCTTTTTTTTACCTACTCATTAATTCACATTTTTTGTCCTATACATACATATATGCATTAATATATTATTTATCGATATATTCGCATATCATGTGTGTGTGTGTGTGTATATATATATATATATATATATCCGTATATATATACACACTGTTACACCCCGTAGTTTTGTACGTTGAGATTTATGAGTGTTGATTGTTTTAAGTATAGACGCTGGAGTTACCTTCAAGAATATATGAGATTATTTGCGCCAATTTTATGATTATGAGGGTTTAAGTTCATATAATAAGCTATGAAAGGATTGAAGGGCAAATGAATCAAGGAAATTAAATTTGTTGGAACTTTGAAGAAAATATGAGGGGCAATTTTGGCCCAAATTGGAGGAAGAATATCTTTTAATATATGAGGAGTTTTGAAGCAAAGCAAGAGCCTAAATCAAAGTTCAGGAAGTCTAGTTTCCAACGCAACAGACCGCTCGTTGATAAGACGTTCGAGTAGAGAATTATGGACATTACAAGGTAGGCAAGCAGAGCAGGGGATTGCATTGCGCGGACGCACAGTGTCGCGTGCTGCTACAGTGCTACAGTGCCACTGACTTCAACCCACTATATAAAGGTTAAAACCCCTATTTTTCTCCATAACAATTCCCTAAAAATCTCTAGAAAGTTCAGCAAGCATATGAGAGCTCATAAATCACATAAAAGTGAGGATTTTGAGTAAATTTCAAGTTACGGAGCATTAATCGAGGTTCGGACAACGTGTAGTCGCGATTATAGTTTCGTTTTGTGTTGGTGTTGGCTTGGAAACAAAGTAAATATTGAAGATCCTCTTATTCTAGCAAGGATAAGGTATGAATCTCTCTTTCTTAATATTGATTTAGGAATAATTACGAGAATAAGGGTTATAGATTGTTGTGTTGGCGTTGTTGGCGTATGGATTGAGATTTGAAGATAGTTTGGATGTAATTGTACATATTTATCTCGTAGAATCTTGATAATATTGTTGTTAATGTTGTTGGTATTGTTTGGGAGTTGTTTTGGTATTTGGAGGAAGTAGATAATATAGGGGGATCTTAAATTTTCATAACCCAAACTAGTATTTGATAACTAGTACAAGTGAGTTAATGGAAAGTATGATTAAAGATGTACTTCTCGCCATGTAGGTTCAAGTAAAGGGCGAACATTGGAATAAAGGATCCCTTAAGTGGTGGCTTGACGAATAACGTATGTAAGGTGTTCGTTTCTCTCTCTTCCCTTGGCACGAATCCAACTAGAACATGGACACAAATGTTCCATAATGAATCACTCCATTCCTATGTTATGTTGCTTAAATCTTAATGCCTTAGTTATTTGATTGATTCTTGGTATGTTATCATGTTTATCGTCATTAAGTTACTTCTTTGGATTCGATACGAATTTCCATAATTTATTCGGAGGTCACCGACCTTATGTCACTCCGATTGAGTAATGGCTTCTAATGGGCTAGTTACATTATGCAATTATACATATGATGATTATGGATCGGGCCATACGTTCCTCGGCACTAACATATGATGATTATGGATAGGGTCGTACGTTCCTCGGCACTAACATATATGGATCGGGCTGCACATTCCGCAGCAATATACTATATTTATGGATCGGGCTATACGTTCCACAGCACTAACTTTATGGATCGGGTTGCACGTTCCGCAACACTAATATATATATATATATATATATATATATATATACATATGATTCTGGAATATGCATGCATTCCATAACACACGTTCTCTGATGACATGTTACTTTTATTTTCTTTGTACTTCCGCCTTACTCATGCTATTGCATCCCGCCTTACATACTTAGTACTTTTATCCGTACTGATGTCCCCTTGCAAGGGCCACTGCATTTCGTGCTGCAGGCCCTGACAGAGTTATTAGAGAGCAACCGCAGTAGGACTCTCAACTTTAGTAGTGTCAGCAAGTGCCACTACTCCGGACTTGCTATCTTTTGGTACTTTTCTGCTAGTGTAATACACGTTCTTATGTACACTCTTAGAGGCTCATAGACATAGTAGGGTATGTAAATATTATGTATGGCCTTGTCGGCCTTATATTGAGCTCTTGATACTTTTCTGGTAGCCTTGCCGGCTTTATGATACTCGTGATATTGTAGCAACCTTATCGGTTCGCATATGAATATATATGTTGGATTATTGGATATTTCTATGTTGGGCCTTTTCTGCGTGCAGGTGTTATTTGAATTAGGGTATATGATGCTCAAAGTAACTATTAAGTTAGCTGGTCCTGACCTATGGGTCGGAGCCCGTCATACCCCTCAGTGGGGTGTGACACGAATTGGGCTGCCCCTCTCTTTGTTTAAATGGACCGAGTCCAGCCCAACTGGGCCAGACCCGACCCAAGTGATTAATGCATAAGGGCAAAGCCCTTCTCCCTTTTCTCAGATAAGGCAAACAAGCCTTAAGGGGCTTTGGAGGGTTTTCCTTGAGTGAAATCCTAGCCGCCACGGGGCCACCTTCTCTCTCATGTCGTCATTCCACCATTTTTGGCAAAGCTACAGACTGGGTAAGGCTTTTACAGGCTTGTTTAGGTTAATTTGAGGCAAAGCATTAATTGCCTTATCTGATTTTCACCTATCTCTACCCAAACGAGGTGTTATCTCGTCCTTATTAGTATGTTTTTCTCTATTTTGTGAAAGTTGAACGTTGATGCTCTTCAAATCTTTAATTGTTTTTTGGTCGTTTGTGAATTTTGAACCTCGGGTTGCTATTGGTTCACTTGGAACCTAGAAGATTGACCTTTTTGAGGGCAAGATCCGACCCTTCGTTCATTTTTACATCTAATCCTAACCCTCCAAGTAGATGTGAGGAGGAAACCCCTACAAGGGGAGTTATCCCATATTGAATGAGAGGAGGTTTTGAAGTTTTGAGGTTTTCTATTTAATGGGCCCTATTTTCGTTGTTGTAGAACAGGCTTTGAATATATTTCTGAAAAATATACTCATTAAGACTCGAAATACTTAAAGATTTCTTTCAAAATTTGATTGAAGTCTTTTAAAGGAATTTTCTGAGTCCAGTAAAATAATTTAAAAAAAAAAAAAAAGGAAAATTCTTCTCTTTGTTCTTGTGTTTGTTGAGTTCTGTGGCTTGAGTTTGGGTTTTAGAAGAGTAAATCTTCAAGTTTGAATCTCGATTAGTAGCTGCACTTGCAAAAGGTAACCTCTCTCTTCTATTTATTTGCTTATGAGTATAAAATTGCTAGTTTAATTATCCTTTAATGTTGCTTCGGCTTATCATGTTTAGCTTAAGTTAGATCTTTCATTTTTTAGTCATGTGCCTAATGTTTGTTTGGTTGTTTAGCTAAATTAGAATTAACTTAGGTTCATTTAGTTTTTGTTGGTTGATTTAGATAATATTGGAAGCGATGTGAAACTGTCTAAACTTTATTTAAAAAAAAAAAAACTCTTTTAAGTATACTTTCAGTGATAGGTTCTGGTGCTTGCTAGGGATTTAAATAAAAGGAAATAAGCTTAGTTGATTCAGATGGGATAGTTGAAGTTTATTTGATAACGAAGATGTTCACATAGAGTAAAAGGGATTAGTAGTTTATTGATATTATGGTATGTGTAATAAGGTTTATATGAGGAGTTTGTAACAATGATGTTTTTTCCCTTTTTCCCGAAAAGTTGTTCAGTCCAATTAAATAGTCTAATAAGAACTCATGTTTGAATCCCTTTGGCAGCCTGGCAGAACTTGTGTGAGGACAATATGGAATCTTGCTTAAGAGACTTGTGAATATGCTAGATGACTGATAAACTGTGATGGGACATGGTTCTATGTAGTGAATTATTTGTTTGAGTGTTAGGTAACTTCTAAAGGCACTCTGCCTGTTTGTTGTCTCATCTCCAAAAGGGGAGGGAAGAGCTTGTGTTATATGAGATACGTCCTGATTTTGACTAATCTACTTAGATTTCTTTTGAATCATGTTTAGTTAAAGAAAAAAAATGAATGTGTGTTGAATAAACATAGGGTGCAGAGTTGTTCCTTGGCTAAATAAGTACACCTATAATGTGGTTGACCCCAACCCTGTTAAGTGTAAGAAGTTCACTTTGATCTTGTTTGACCCAATCTGTTGCTATGTGATTTCAAACTGTTTGTGCTATTTTACTTTTTTTTTTTTTTTGTAAGTTGTCTTAGCTATTTCTTGTCAAGGCTAGATTTTTTGTTTCTTTATGAAAATAGTATAAAGGTATAAGCTGCTATGCTGAGGTTGCTTAAAAAAAGTTTTTTCCCTTTTGTTTTTTAAATCTGCCCATGGAACAAACTAGTCTAAAACTGTCTTATACACTACCTATTTTCAAAACCGGGGGTATGCTTGCCCTTTGGCCTCTTTAGTCTGGTGAGTGTAACAGTTTGCCTATGGTAGTCTTGTGTGTAGCACAGCTTTCATATCACTCTTTAAAATTTGAATCCTCAAAATATACTAAAAAGGGGCATTTCTGCCACCTCACCCTTTGAGTGGATCATTTTTTTTTTTTTTTTGGTTATAATTTCTTTAAGAAAACATGGTGTTTTGAAGGTCTTACATTGGTCCCTTTTGAACTACTTAACCACTTAAGTTCCTAGAGTCTAACTTTGTCACTTATGGCCTCAGGGTTTAAAATATGTGAGTTCCTTGTGCTATGTACTATTTCATTAAAGTTGTCTTGTTTGAGGTTTGATAAAGTAAGCAGATTGCATGTATGACCTTATTTGATCATGTCTCTTCTTAATGGTCCTTATCATGATTTAAGTGTTGGATCATTGCTGTCTGGAAGAGTCACTTGTCTGGATTTTAGAATAGAGTAGAACAATATATCTTGATGACTGTTCTTCCTATGAAGAAAAGGGGAAAATGAATTGCTATATTGAAAGGGCTTTGGCTGTACCTAAAACATTAACTATAAAAGAGGTGTAGTTTCTCTTAAAGAAGAATGTGGAATAAACATTGTTTAAGTCACATAAGATCAAGTGTTTGTCTCTGAAATTCTGTAATTTCTTTGTTAAGTACTGCCTATACTTATGAACATGAACCTAGACCTGGTTTTCTTTTGATTGATGATCTTTACATGAGAAATTTTGCTTGCTATTGCTGTCCAGTTTGCTGATTGAAGTCTAAGTCTTCATCTCTTTCTCTTCCCCCTTTCCTTACTTCTTTTTTTTAGACTCAGCTGGGTTGTTGGCTATGAACTTAGTCTTAGGGCCTTATCAGTCTTGTTAATTGTGATTGTGAATTGGTTTGGCCTGGTATATCTGCGTATGCAAACATTCCTTCTTTTGTATATCACTAAGTTTAGCACATAAGTAGGGAGGCAAATTAGCATTTGGGGATTAAGCCTAAGCTTTCCCTAATGTCTACCATGCCTGGGATTTCATGAAATTCCTTGGAACTTGTGTGGCATTAGGATTGAGAAAGTGAAAGTTTTCCTCTTGGTGTTGTTTTAGCATCTCTATAGCAGTGTATAAATGTGGTATATTAAGTGGGAAGGAGTGTATACCTATTCCATGAATAGAATCTTGTCATCTGTTTAATGATATTTGCATATTTGGGCTATGTTTCTCACTTCTATTTTCCTGTGTTTCATGTGGGCATTGTGAGGTTAGGCCCATAGCTTTGAATCCTAGATTTGTTCTTTTACTTCAGTTCATAAACATTAATATGTGTCTTCCTGTCTAAATTTTCTTCCAAGCATAGTGATTGTTTTATTTTGACAAATTGGTATGTTGGGTATCTCTTTACTGGGAATATTTTGGATGCTTTCTAATTTACATCCCCTTTCTTTCTTTACTTGAATGAAAATCCTACTGTTTGGGGGGGGGGGGGGTTAATGCGCAAAATTCGTTGGGCCAAAGGCTCAATACCCTTCTTGATCAAGTCTGTGGGAAATGAATAGAAAGGGAAGTTGATGTGTTTTGAAGGCCCAGCCAATGGTTGAAAATGGCACTGATGGGTTTGGTAGGCCCATCAGTTAAAAATTTATTCTACTTCCTTCTCCATTTATGTATATTTGCCATATATCTGCTGTATACGTACCGAATATGTGATTATTGGAACCCAATATGTATGTTAGAACTTGGGAAAATATTTAGCAATTTAGGTAAGTCACCAAAATAAATCGATTTTCCAGACACGGTTAATAATTCTTTCCTAAATTTTAAGAGGTTTCAAGAGTTATTTTTTCTCTCCAAATGTCACGATTTTAAAAGCAGTAGTAGGAAATGGGTTTTAAGTCCAAAACAAAGTGATTACTTCCTTAAACAAAAAAAATTGATTAAAGAACCTTTCCATTTTCAAGTATGAGGCTGTTAACGTTTTGTGTGATAAAAAAGGCCAAAAGACGTTTTTTTAGGGAGAGACAATTGGGCTATGGTTAAAAGAAGCACCAATCTGAATACTTTGGACTTTGGTAAAGAATTGGGCCGTTGAGACTTGGACTTGGGATAATTTTTCTGGTAATGGATTTTGGGCCTGGAAGCCCAACACTAAAATTGGACAGCTTAGAAGGCGAGTTTTTGACGGATCTTGGAACTTAGAATACGGTTTGATTTTATGGGCTTCAAGGATTTAAAAACAAGCTTGAATAAAACAACTTGTATTTTTCCTTTCATATATATATGTATAAACACCGGAGATATTCTCCATATTTTCTATATATATATATATATATATATAAAACCCGTAAGTACTAAACCCACTTCGTTAGGACTAGACTAGTAGCGACTCTTCTCGGGAGAAATCTCAGGTGTGTCCTAGTCCGGCAACGAAGTGAGTTGAACCCTTGCGTGGATTTTTTAACCAAAACCCCCCAAAAAGGGGGGAATTTTTGCCAAACTTTTTCTTAGAACCATGATTATGATATGAAAAAGAATGACTTTTTTTTTTTTTGCGGAAAAATCCAAAACACTCTTTTCTGGCAAATAAATACATTAATCATAATTGAAGCTCGTAGGTCAACTGTATTCTGCGGATCTTTAATACTAGGGTGCATACAACCTTCCCTAGGGGATCATCAAAACCCTTCCCTCGAACTCTGGTCCAAAAGATTTTTACTCATTTCTGAAAAATCTTTTAACTCGATTTTCCTAGTTTTTCATAATAAATTAGGTGGCAACTCTAAAAAATATAAAATGCAAATTAGAGCACCAACAACCTCGTAGTAACTTTTATGCCTTAACCCGCGTAAAAGCGAACCGTAACATGCGTGAACTAATCTTAGTCGGCCTATTATGCTTACTTAACACGTGTTGTTTGTACTGATGTTACTTTTGTTGTACTCTTATTTTGAGTGCAGAGTTTGTTACTAATTCCAGTTCCTGTCGTCGAGGGTGGTCCGAGTCTATGTGACAGAGATTCCAGGGTGAGCTTTTGGACTAGATCTGCAACCCTGAGACTCTTCCTTGTATTTAGCTGTCTACTTTGTATTCCTGTATTTGAGATTTGTACTTTCTATCAGACTTGTATCTACGTAATAGTGGCTCTTGTACTAGTCCAGACCAGATTTTGGGTTTATTAATACTTCCACACTTATCATTTATATAAGTTGAACCTGTTAGCTTAATTATTGTTTATTTCCGCATAATTCTTATAAATGACCAAAATGATTTGGGAATGGCTCGCCTACCTGGGGGGACAGTGCAGGTGTCATCACAATTCACGAATTGGGTCGTGCAAGAGATCAGTCTGTGTATGGTTAATAGTGTAGAGGTTAAGGTAGAAATGCTTTTTCTTAAAAAAGATGTTTCCAAAGACTTCTTTGTTCTAGGTAATGATCCTATGTTGGAACTCAGTAGTGGTAATGGTAAGGTTGGGATGGAATCTAAAGCAATCTAGAACTATTTCTCTAAATCCAGGATGATTGCACCACATGGTTTCTAATCTAAAGGGTTTGTCCCTAGGAATATTGTTAGAGTTGTCTAACCTAACTAGAAGAGCACAATGGTCAGAGTGGGTTCTAGGTAGGTGGGTTAGAAAGGCTTCAGGGAAAGGTTTAATCCATTAGTCATTAGCTAGGCATCTATCAAGCCTTTACAGAATAAGGTCTTGTCTATGTCTATATCTTTTGTTAGTGCAGGTATACTTACTGCCCTTGAAACCAAGGTCAATAAGTTTACAATGATTAATACAATTCCAAAAACAATTAGATCTATTGGAACTAATGTGATACCACCAAACTTAATAGTAGCTTTAAGAATTTCATTAAAATCACCACCCACAAACCAGCTATTATCTAAAGAATCAACAATAGTTTTAAGCTGATCCCAAAATAACTTCCTATCATTAAAATGATTACTAGCAAATATAGTAGAGAGAACCCAAGGATTAGGGGAGTTATGTACCTTAACAAGGGCATGTAAGCCTTGGCAAGAGATGGTAATATCTTCAAGGTTCATCAGATGATCCTTCCACATAATAACCAAGCCTCCAGGACTACCCATCGAGGGCAATGCCATGCCTCTTAAACTCAGAATTGTTTGCCCCTCTCACATTCCATAATATGAAATTCATCACTACGGATTTTGGAGTTCTGGGGGTTTCCCTCCTCGCACCCTTCCCCTTTGGAGATGGTGCTCTCATCTATGTTTGCATGGACTGTCTGGTTAGGGTCGAATTCAACACCACTGCAAAGTCGCCAGATGCTGGGATCACTAGGAACTTGACTCCTAGACCTAGCTTGGCAAGGTCCTTGTGGCAAAGGACAATGAGCAATTCATGCGCGTCAGTCTTTGAACTCTACCAGATACAGCTCTTCTAGGGTCATAGCATTGGTTTTGGGAACTTTCATGGAGGTTAATAGCTCTTCTAGGTCCCTGTTGTTTTCTATAGTTTGAGGGTTCATGTTTCTTATCCCCTCTGAGGCTTGTGTAGTTGAAACTACAGTCGCCTCAATCCGCAAGGGGGATGGTGGTCGTGATGGAGTCCATGGTACAAATGAGGGGTTCAGAAAGGGAAGTTGGGGTCTGGATAGGGAAAGGATGGAGTTTCTTGGGTCACTTCCCGCATCAGAGTTGATAGGACTTGAGGGTTCAAACCTGTCTGCAGGTTCAGTCTGATCGCACTCAGCAATGAGTTTATCCATACATTGTGACCATACTTCTGGAGGCATGTATTCAGTCTTTTGGTCACTAAATGAGCTATGAATATGGGGTCTTGGACTATAATGGTGATTGGACGGCCCTCCACTACTAGGTTGAGGGTAAAACACTGGCCTTGGAGATACGCTTCCAGCCAGGAAGTTAGTGTAAGGCCTGGGGGTAGGGGGACAGTGGTGAAGTAAAGGGGCGTTAGGTGATGGTGAGAACTGGACACATTAGAAAGTTTAGAAGTAGTAAAAGAAAGAAGAGAGGAGTTTTGTAGTTGAAAAAGACAAGACCCGTTTGGTCTTTATATATGTGGGTTTCTTCTTAGGGCATTATAGAGTTAGCATTAAATGCTGACTCTTCGGTTATGAGACCCTCTGTCACTCCTGCCTTAGAGGAATGATTACTCTTGGAAAGAGGCAAAGGCATGGTTCTCGGTTGTGGAGAATCTGTTATGCCTTAAGAAGGACTGGTTGAAGAGCGTGGGAAATGAGAAGACACTTCAATAATCCTGGTGGTATTTTTATTACCACCCTTCCCAGAGTTGGATTTATTACTTTCACGAGTAGAAGTTGACTTACTAGTGTCAGCCTGGCCAATAGAAGGAAATTTAGTCAGAGTCCAAATCTGTAAAAAGATTAGAAGTAATAATTGGGGAATTGGGAATTGGGAATCGGGTTATTATTTTTTGAGGTCCACTTTGGGGATTCTGGGTGAATTTTCTTTTTGGGATTATTAGTATTAAAGTTAGACCGGTCCACTTTAAAGAGTCTCTCTTGGACGCTAAGAAAAGTGGGCCTTAACTTGTAAAGGGGAGGGGGGGGGGGGGTCTATAATTGGGCCTTTAACTAGGTCCAAGTCTAATGGCCTAATACCCTTACCTCTGTTGTTAGGGAAATTAAGGTTACCCGCCGCCACTGCTCCTTCGCTAGAATTTCTCTGGTTCAGAGAATTGGTGGTGGATTGGTTAACAAACTTACTAGAGCCCGCATCAAATGTCTTAACCCGTGCTTCTTTCTTTAGGGATCTTCCTCTTCCCTTTGTAAAAGTCATAATTTTCCGGTCGCCTTCTTTAGGTTCCATGGGTTTTGTTGATTCCTCTGGGGTGCCACTTGTCGATGGTGTAGTAGCAGGGGTATGTGGACACGATATTATTATATGGCCGATCCGTCCACATCCTCTGCACAGTATTCCTTCCCCTTCGTAGATGATGGGTTATCAGTGTTTACCAATAAGAATGGAAGTTTTGATCGGGATCCCCAAGTCAATTTCCACACAGATTCTAGCATACCTCCCTCTTAGGGTGGAAAAGGTGCATGTGTCTATTTTCAATAATTTCCCAATTTTTCGACCCACTTTTTCAAGAATTGATTCATCGTAAAATTTAGTGGATAATTGGGGTAGTTGAATCCAAATGGTAGTGGTGAAGATCCTTGATTTTTCAGGTACAAAGTTGGGTTCCCATCTGCCGACAGATAGGAAATGCCCTGACACAATCCATGGTCCTCCTTGGAGTATGGTGTGTAAACTTTGCTCATCTCAAAGTTTAATAGTATAGTATTCACTTTAGAGGTCGATTAAGGTTAAGGGTTCATCTATGCTCCATAGATTTGTGAGTTTTGTCTGGAGGTATTGGTGATTGAATTTTTTCCCAAATATCTTGATTATGATTGAAAATCTCCAGGGATAGTATATACGCGATTGTTCCTCAGGGGTGAGGACAATTGCTTCTTCCTCTGATTCATTCTCGGTGGTTTGGTCGGTGGTAATTTGGGGGTTGTAGTTCGGTGGGTAGCTAGAATATGTGAAGGGTAATTTCCCTAATACAACATTTTTGAACGATTGTCTAGAGAGGGGTCTTCTTCTATTGCTATATCGGTGGTGTCTGGTTGTTCCGGTGGAATCGAAGGGAGGGTTACTGTCTTGGGATCAGATGGGGTGGCCATTCGTAATCGTTGATTTGGAGAGGTTAGTTTGGTAGTAGTTTAGTGAGAAGTCAGAGTCTCTATCTCCAAACTGAGCTATTTATCTATTGTGGCACGTTAATTTTCCTCTGCCTTTTTAAAGAACTAGATAGAAAACTAGATAAGAAATTGGATGATTTGTTTTACAAACATGTGCCTATTTGTATTAAAATTTCCACAGAGGCCTTATTGAGAATTTTCAAAAACAAATTCAATTTATCATGAGGCTTTGGTGAGAATTTGAAATGATAATTTATTATCGAGGCCTTGTGAGAATTTGGCATGACAAACTTATTATGAAAGCCTCGGCGAGAAATTCAAAGGCCTCGGTGAAATTCTCAAAGGCCTAAGTGTGAAATTTCATGACTTTTTTCTTTCTTGCCTTTGTGTAGTCTTTGATGAATTTGTTACGAATGTGTCTTCCTTCCATGGCTTTTAGCTTCTTTCCTTTTTTTTTTTTTTTTTTTTTTCATGTATTCTTCTTCCGAAAGATTCATTAAAAAAAAAAAAACAGCAAGGATAAAATTTAATATTTTTATATATTAAATTACATGAAGAACTTATATGCATCAGGGCGGATTGACATTTTTTAAGGGGTTGTTTGGTTTAGAGACAAGTTATGCATAGGTTAATAATATAGGGATCACAATCCTGAATTAATTATGCAGAGATTAGTGATGCAAGAATCTTAATATAAATAATATTATTTATTGGTAAATGTCGAGCTTGAAATGTTACAAACTAGAAACACAATGTATAATTTAGAAAATGTTTATTCTTTATTTTAATAAAATAAAAAGGAAATTTTATTATTTTAGCCCTTGAAATATTGATAAATAATAATTGTGGTACCTGTAATATTCGATTAATCACATATAGCCTTCAATTAATTCAAATATGCACTTATTATCCTTCTTGATTGCCAGTTTTTACACTTTTTATGAATTATTAACTGTTAGAGCATCTAAGGATCCATGCATGATATCAAACTTATACGGTTCTCTGCATACATTTACAGATAATATGGGTCTAAAAATAAACTTTGTACAACATATTTCCTGCATAAAAGGGCAAAAAAATTAAATTTAAATTTTCAAGGTTAAATATGCTCAGTCAAATATTACGTGAACCAAAATTAGATTGTTAATAACTGAAGGATAAAAAATGCAACTATCCAACATAAAAATTTATTTACTATTATGGGGATTAGTTTTGTTAGTTAAGTGTTTTTCTTGCATGTATTACTAAACTAAGATCCGTTTTCAGTTTTCTTGTGTTGACTGACAGGTTTCCATATTATTGAGATTATTTATACTTTGCATTGTTAAGTCAGTTAGTATTAGCCCTGTAGCAGTAGGATTTGCTGATGTGAATAGTTAGTTAGTTAGTGGGCCAATTGTGCTAGTTGTCATCTAGCTGTATGAGTCGGTTAGATTAGACATTTTCCTTCTCCTTCTAATTTGTATAAGTAGCTTAGTGATTTGTCAATACAAGTTTGAACTTTTACATTTTTCTTCAAAATGTGTTCATCTTCTTCATTTCTTATGAATTGAAAGCTTCCAGCTCATTTCTCCATTGGAGCTCTTGATTGAGCTCAGATTCACTAATGAATATTATAAGAAACTAGATCCTAACTCTCCACAGTATCGTTTGTGGAAGAGGTGCGATGATATGGTCACATCATGGATTATGAACTCCCTAGGGAAGGAGATAGCTGATAGTGTAGAGTATCTTTTGTTATTGTTTAATTGTGGAAAGAACTAGAAGACGTTATAATCAAACTAATGGTGCAAAGCTTTATCAACTTCAGAGGGAAATTAATGATTTGTCACAAGGAAATCTGGATATAATTGGTTATTACACTAGGATGAAGAAGTTGTGGGGGGAATTGAAAATTTTAAATGCAAAAGCATTGTGCAATTGTACACGTGGAGCTAAGGAGGATATGCAAAAAACAGAACAGGATAGGAGCTTAATCCAATTCCTGATGGGTTTAAATGAGGTATGCACTGCTGTTAGAGGAAGCAGCTTAATGATCAATCCATTGCCTTCCCTAGCACAAGCCTTCTCCCTATTAATCCAAAAGAAGATTAAACCTAACAAATAGTTGTATGTTGGATCAGTATCTTTAAATGCAACCACTTCTGGATCAACATCTTTGAATGCAAGTACTTCAAATTCTACAGTAAGGATTAGTGGAAGTAGCTTCAGAACCAACCACACTCCTCAGAGCAATCACAATGCATATACGAAAAACAAGTCCAGAGTAATTTGAGAGCACTGCAAAAGACCTAGACACACAAAGGACAAACGTTATAAAATTCATGGATATCCTCCAAGTAATCACAATAATTTTCGAAATTGGAATAACTTTCAGAGTTATCAAAATTTTCAGAATCATAACTTCAGGTATAATAAGGGAAATTCTGATAGGAAAAGGAAAAGTGTAGCAAGCAATTTACATGGATTACCTTAAGATATGCAGGCTATACAATCTGCAGAGGGAGATGATGTAGACCACAGAGAATCAACATCAAATATGACCCTTACCAAGGAACAATATGGTCTATTGGTCTATCTACTACAACATTTTCATCTTTGGTCTTTGGAGGAGAGGACTTAAGCAACAACACCATCAATAGGTTGTGAACTTTGTAGGTATTGTGTTCTGTTCTAGCAATATGACTTCTATTTGTTTTGTTAAGTTCTCAAGAAATGTTCAAGATCAGTTAATGGTACATGAATCATATATTCAGGTGCCTTAAACCATTTGACCTTTAGTAAATCTCACCTATCCAACATCAGACACTTACCATACCTATATTAATCAAACTTCCAAATGGCTATAGGGTGAAGGTGACAGAGACTGGAAATGTGCATTTGATCTATGAGATTATCCAATATAGTGTTTTATTTGTTCCTTTTTTTAAAATATAACCTTATTTCAGTACACTGTTCGACTTCAAGTCTTAAAGGCATTATTTCTTTTACTAATAATGCTTGTCTCCTGCATGCCCCTTCAATAAAGAGGCCTCTGGTAGTTGATAAAGTAGAGGATGGCTTGTACTTCCTGCGCCATCAATGCTTGAGGTCCTCTTCTACTACAAAAAAGGGGTTCTAATGTTGTTCCTAGTTTTGTCAGTTCTGTTGCTTTTCCTTGTCCCACTAAGTGTGCAGATGCTAGTGGATTTAACATTTTCAATAAAGTGCACTTTAACTCACAAATCTATTGTAAATAGTATAAATAAGGTGCACAATTCTCTTCTTCAAAGTCTTATTTGTCTCATAGAAATAATGTTGACTTGTTGTGGCATAACAGACTTGGACAAAATGAAGGGAATTCCTTCAATACATGTTAACTTTTCCCAAAACAGCCTTTTATGTGTTCCATATGCTCCATGGCCAGACAAGGTAGATTGCGTTTTCCACAAAGAGCCAATTGAACAAATCAAATATTTGAATTGTTACACATAGAATTGTAGGGACCTTATCATGTCCACACACATGACAACTATAGACATTTCCTTGCAATGGTGGACCTGTAAGAGCAATGCTCTACAAACAACCAAAGCATTCACTAATTTTGTTGAAACTCAATTCGAAACCAAAATCAAGTCCATTAGATCAGACAATGGATTAGAATTTGCCAATATCGAAGCCAATACATTCTTTCAAAGTAAAGCAATCATTCATCAGAAAATGTCCTTACACACCACAACAAAAGATTCTAGTAGAAAGAAAACACAAATATCTATTTGAAACTGTTAGAGCACTTCTATTTTAATCCAAAATGCCAGTCAAGTACTGGGGGAAGTGCACCTTGACAGCCACATACATCATCAATAGATTGTCCATAACCTACTTAATAACAAACTCCCTTTTGAAATCTTATACAAGAAAATGGCAAACTATACATACCTCAGGAACTTTGGTTGCTTATGCTACCTTACAGTACCTAAAAACCTATAAGATAAACTTAAACCACGAACAACTCCACATGATTTTTGTTGGATACCCTTTTGGAACCAAAATATACAAATCCTTAAGTCTGACCACTAAAAGGATACATATTTCCAGAGATGTTACATTTCATGAAAACATTTTTCCTTTGGTTTCTCTAATGATTCTCCATTTTTTCCATTTGTTCCTGATGTTATTTTTAATCTTGATCCTTTTGTTCAATTTGAAGAAAATGCTTAGATCACGTATCTGATAATCAAAGAATTTCAAGTAGCATGTCTGATCATATGTCACCTAAAATGTAACTAATCATCAACTTTCACCTTTTAGAAACCTTGTTGACTACTTTGCCCCCAATATCACCTACATATATTGAACCTGTACCCATTACACGACTCTACACATGTATACAGACTTGCTGTTTGTAACCAAGAGACTAGAACTTTTTATAGGGTACCTAAAATTCCATCACACTTCAAAGATTACAGCTATTCATTACTAACACTTAAACCAACTAATCATGCCAGTGCTTACACAAACTTTTTCCTCAGTGCATTGTTTTCTCTGAATCATCATATTACACCTGATTTGTTGATCCATGATAGTCATAAATTGGTTGAAAATGTTTGTCATGATGGTGAACCATCTTCATATAAAGAAGAAACCCTCAACCCTGCTTGGCAAATGGCCATGACACAGGAATTTGAGGCCCTTCATGCTAATCATACTTGGGACTTTGTTCCCTTGCCAGTGAATAAATAAGATATTGGGTATAAATGGGTTTATAAGTCTTCCACAAGGTCTAGTAGTTGACAGTCCCCATCTAGTATGTAAAGTCGTTATGGAAATATAGGATCACCCTACCAAATAGAGCCTTCCCAAGGGTAGAATGAGCTAATAGAAACTCGATTGTATAAGTCTAAAGACTGAAAACTTGACTTTTTTGTGATTGTTTTTGTTTGTGTTGCCTCCTTCAGGGGGCGACGTAGGAAATTAAAACTCCGTTGGGAATTTCGAGGCCATGGGTTGTATGATGTTTTTATGTCTATGTGCATGTTTTGTTTGTGTTTGTGAGGCCTCCGATGAAATGTTGGATGATAGAGTAAAAAACTGGATAAAATTACGAGCTTCTTTGCATAAATGGTACCTCTACGATGGGGTGGGTACCGCTACGATGGCACCGCTATAGCGGTGAGTCCTTCGCCACAAGCGGTCAATCCTGATCGATGTATCCGCTGTGGCGGACAATGGCCCACTATGGCAATGTCGCTATAGCGGGATATGGCCCGCCATAGTGGAGGTTGGACTTCTTTTGGTCCGCTATAGTGGGCACTTGGCCGCTATAGCGAGACCACTGCAGCGGTCGACGGGAGCAGAATTTTGGGTTTTAAACACTTAGTTCCGAATTCTTTATTCATAAAACTCCAACACAGTTCCCCACAAGAACCTAGGGTGAAATTCCAAGCTAGGGCAAGAATATTCTTGAGAGGTAAGTCTCATCCATCCCTTTCAATCATTACATATCATCTTCATGATTATCATCCCTTTTATGGGTCTTCAATGGTGAATTAGTAATAATAACCCTAGAATCTAATAGACCTTCTATAATTGATGGGCTATGATTGTTACCACTTATTTATCATCTAATTTCTTGGGTTAATTCCTCCTAATCATGAATTGAACCATTAGAGCCATGAACTAAGCGAATTGAGACTTAGGATTTTATAAAAATGGTAGCTTGACCATGGAAACTGCTTGTAATTGATGTGTTGATTAAATATTGTTATAGATTGATAATTAGTGGTTACTAAGGCCCTTGTTAGGTTATGTTACACCTAAAAATCATTCACCCATTAAAATGGTGCTAAATGGGAAGGGTGTTCCTGAATTGATTTTTTGACTAGAGTAATTATGACTCATTGATCATTCTAATTCCTAGACTTTGAGCGTTCTGAGGCGTTACGGAAGGAAAAAGCTATACCGAAGTGATTCCTATTGTTCCAGCTCTACGTTTGAGGTAGGTTACGGTCTACTTGAGTTGCACTTTGATTAGTTGATTCTATGTGTTGTGAATTTAATAGGAGAAAGCATGTATAGTCTTCATGCATAATGTGTGTGTGGTCGAACTCCTATTTGAAATACACTGAGCGACTGTGTGGGCTTTGTGCCACTATTCATTGTGTTAAACCTACAGTTTGATATTGTTGTGATGGGAAGTTAATATGATCTTCTCGGTGAAATTGTGATACAAAATGATGATTGAGCATTGATAACAAGAGGATAAGAAATGCTAAGGTATATATATATATACGTGAAAAGGCACAAATGTAACCTAGATTATGGGCTCGTGGTCCGAGGTTCTTTCCGGAAACAAGTGGTACATGAAGTGGACAGCGTCCGAGGTTCTTTCCGGAGCGGAGGATTTATGGCTCGGGTCCGATGAGTATCCGGAACGAGTGGTACATGAAAACCATGGGTCCCCTACAGGTCATGACTACTGAGCAATGACATCAGTTAGCATGTGTGTACAGTGAGTATATGGTTATTATTGGTAGACTTGTTCCTGTTTATTGTTTCCGTTGACTTGATTCGTGATTATCCTTGGATGACTTGTTGTTGGGTTGTTGATTCATGTTGTTGGCTGCCTTGTTTATTTTATTGATTTTATGATGTATGCATGACTAATCTTAGTCAACCTATGATATCTACCGGTACATAGTGTTTTTACTGGTACTACCTTGCTACATTCTTTTGAGTGCAGATTGTAATCCAGAGACTGCTACCCGTCCTCATATCTAGGTTGAGGCCGTTCTTTGATAGATTTAGGGTGAGCTTCTATCTATGTTAGGCCGCCCGAAGAGCTTCTTTTATGATGTCTATTTCTACTCTAGACATTGTGGTCATTTGTTAGACTGATTTCATTCCTTAGACATGTTTATATTAGAGTCCTTATACGGTGACTTTCAGATTTTGGGAATTTGTAATAGTTAGGACTTCCGCATTTACTTCATTGTTTTATGGCATGGCTTAATTTGATTATCTTGTGCTTGAATGAGTAATAACTGATTGAATTTGCTAATATAAAAGCGGACTTGAATGAATAGATGACTTATGTGTTGGTTCGCCCACTAGGAGTTAGTGTGGGTGCCAGTCATGGCGGGTTGGGTCATGACAAAACTGAACAAGTCACCGTATGGTTTGAAGCAGGCAAGTAGGCAATGGTATACAAAATTGACTGAGGCCCTATATTCTAGAGGTTATACTCACTCTCTGAATAACTATTCTTTGTTCCACAAGAAGAGGGGTACGTAATTCAATGATCTTTGTTGTTGTATATGTGATGATGTTATCATTACTTGACCATATTGAGATCAGTCAGCTGAAAACATTTCTTCATGTCAGTTTCAAAATCAAAGATCTGAGAATATTACATTATTTCTTGGGATTGGAGATACTCTACAAAGATGATGGGGTCATCATTTCTCAAAGAAAATTTATCCTTGATCTGTCAAAAGAATTCAATTGTATGGGATATAGCATTCTTGCATCTCCTCTTGATCCTAATGTTAAGTTCAAGGCTAAGGAAGGGGTTTAAACTAGAGGATCCTACATATTATAGAAAATTAGTTGGAAAATTGAATTTCCTCACCAATGCCAGACTAGATATAGCATATGGAGTTCAGCATTTGAGTCAATTTATGCAGGAAGCCAAAAAACCACATCTTAAAGCCACATTTCATCTGCTGAGATATCTGAAAGGTGATCCCGCTCTGGAATTTTCATGTCCAAAGATTCAAACTGCACCAGCAGAGCCTATGGTGACTCTAACTGGACATCTTGTTCTGATTCTAGAAGATCTGTTAGTGGTTATCTGGTTCTATTAGGGAATAGTCCAAAAAGCAAGAGACTGTTTCCTTATCATCAGCAAAGGCAAAGTGCGATCCCTAAGGAAGGTGGCTAGTGAACTAGTGTGGTTCAACGGATTGTTCCAAGAATTAACTGTTTCGTTTTCCATCCCCATCTCAGTATTGAAAAATTAGTGTTAAAAGGACTGTAAAAAGTGAGAAAAACTGTTTTCTTTTTGTGCGTAGAATGACTAGACTGCAAGATTATTTTTTTCCCTAAAAAATAGAAGACAAAGTTAGTAAAGATCATTTCTCACATACTAGCAAGTAGTAAAAAAACAACTTCCAAGAGACCTGTTGGACTAGAAAAATAACTAAATCTACTCTAAGTACCGCCTATTGGAAAGACAACAAACAATATATTAAGGAAAGACTTGATACCGATGATCAAATGTGTAGTTAAATAGCTTAATTTAAACATAATATAGTTGTCCTAGGTCAACCTAGAGTATAAATTACTGTTACCAAGGGAGGAGAATATATGCCCACAATCATTGGGACATACATAGCTAACAACAACATATTACTACATTTACTATGGGTGTGTTCGGTAATGAAGGAGAAATTTTAAAAAAATTAAACTTTTTTATGTTTGGTTGTTCAAATGTTTTGCAAAGTATTTTTATTTAGGAAATAAGTTCCTTAAAAATCATAAAAATGATCTAATTCCCTAGCAAAAAGAAATTCTATAAATGGCATTCAAAGTTCATTTTCTCCCCCAACCCTTCCCCCCCCCCCCCCCCAAAAAAAAAAAAAAAACCCACCTCCGACCCTCCAACCCACCCTAGAGTTTTTTTCCTAAACTATTTGTAAAATACTCATAGAATAATATTTTCTTACGTATCAAATACCATATAATAACTTATTTTTCAAGAAAATATATTTCAGAAAAATATTTTCCTTTATTCCGAACACATCCTATAAGTTGCTTGAAATTTATCAATGAAGAAAAAGGAGAAACAAACAAGGGAAACCCCACAACATTATGTCGGTGTTCTTTAGTTATAGTGCTTCTTTGGTCAAGTCAATATAGCCTGGCCCTCTTGTGGAAGAAAAAAAAGTTTTTTTTGTCATTTATTCTCTTTTTCGAGGAAGAAGAACATAATTCCACCAAGTAGCTGTTATGATTTCTCACACATGTTATAAGCACCAACGGCAGTCATGTACAAAGAAATGTAACTTTTACTCTTCTTCAGTCATGCTGGAAACAAATAATTATATATGTTTCTCTTTTACATGTTGAATAATTGTGTAATGTATTTGTGCCTAATGTGTGGAAAATATGTTGTCAGTAACTTCTTTTACAAGAGAAATGCACAGAGTTGAGGTACCATATCATTTTGTTTTTTCAAGTGACAAAGTCAAAAAATAAAAGCTAAATTATGAGTTAAAGAGAAATAATATTTTCAGTTGATGAAAAGTTGCAGTTCTGAAACTGGCCAATTCATGCTGAAATCAACCCTTATACGACTCCAAAAGTAGTAGATATGTAATTTTCTATTATAGTGGAAAAACTTTTATATAGCAGTTGGGTCTGTGGAGCTACAATTTAAAGATACAAATTCAGTCGAATTCAAAAATTTTAAGTTAATCCTTATAAGTATATTAAAAAATTTAGTAAATATATACTGAACCCAATAACTAAAATGATCAGTGAATTCAATAATATGGACCAAAACCCATAAATGTTACGTAAATCTTAAAATTACTTTTCTAATTTGTGACAAAAACTAAATCTCTGACTGGACATTTTAATGAGAGTTTATTGGTATACATGAAAGTTAATTATTGCGAAAGTGGTGCAGTAGTGAGGAAAAAGAACACTTCACGTGAAAAGATTCATTAGGTGTTTGGTGATCCCAACAAGCGACATGCTTATCCTAATTATTTAATTAAATAATACGTACATATATATAGAGAGAGATCTGTTAGATAGACGTCTTCAATGTTCCATCTTAAAGGTATCCTATGCAAATTTGAAACTGACTCTCAGGATAATAAATTCTATATGACTATTTATAATAATACTAGAAAAATAAATCCTAGTAAAACAAAAAAGTGGGGTGTCTTCTCTTTGTTGTTATTCAGATTTAACTTCTTCAAACAGCAATTGAAATTACACTGTAGAGAAAATGAATATAAAAGGAGAAAATGAAAGAACTGGAGATAGATGACACAAAAGAAAAAGGAGAAACAACAATCAAACATAACGACATAACTTAGCGGCAAATTAAGAAGGAACCACAGTGTATATACCATAACTTTTTGTAAAAAAATAAAAAATAAAAATAAAATGAAAAAATCAAAGTGTTTACTGCTAAAAAATGGTTTTAGGATAATCTATTAAATTTGTTCAAGGGATGGGGTTAAAGACAAGTGAATCGTATCCGATCAAAAACCCTTAAAATGACTCGTGCTGAGGCCGGCCGATGACGACATATAAAGAAAGGTGTAAAAATAACGAGCAATGGAACGATGTTAGCTAAAAAGTGTTAGATCCGAATAGTACTGTATTAATAACTTGAGAGAATAATGAGTTGTTATACGGTTATAAGTGTGGGAGATGATATGGGTTTCCTTCTCGCAGAAGGTACATTTCTCCTTTCAAACCCTAGACTTTTCAACATACAAGCACACATGACGTGACATGCCAAGGTTCAGTTGCATGCATAGTGATACGCAGCTCGTTGTCATAGCTTCCCCAGTTCGTCATATCCCGAACCCTCGCTTTTGTCACCGGGATGTAGTCGGGGCCTCTTCCCGTGGGACCCGCTTTCCCACGTCGCACTCTTCTTGTGGTGCCACTTGTCGGTCCAGATTTTTCTCAATACACAAAGAGGAACGAAATTTAATTAATTAAAATCGACAAAATATTCTTGAATTACTGTTACACATATATTCTGATAATAGAAAAAATTGAAACTAACAGACAAAAGAAATCTGAAAATAAGCGAAGCTCAGTTTTAATATTGGTTTCGGTAAACCAACATATTAATTATTTTGTGTTTGGTTTCAAGACCAACTTTTAGTTTCCCAAGAAAACAATTGGGTTGGTTTCTAAACCAAAAGTACCAAGGATAATATACTGTAATGACAATGGAAATTAATGTGTTGGAATAACTTGAAAATGGATTACACGGTCTATGCTACAAGGTGTTCTATTTTTTATTATTTTTAGTCAAAGTGTACAAAAGTTGGGATTGCATGCATGAGCGATGAAATGGAATGGATGTTGAAGAGTAACGAAACAAAAGTCAAAGTTAAAAACGATTACGAAATATTTTTAGTTTTATCTTAGACATTTCTGTTTCGAGCTTTTGAATTAATAGAGAACTTTTGAGTGAAGATTTTATTTCCCTTAGGGCTCGTTTAGAAAGCCACAGTATAGTAGTTGTAATTATATAATTTTGGTATGTTTCTTGATTAAGCAAGTGAGAGGAGAAATAATTACAATCTTCAATGCTAGAGGAGTTGAGAATTGCTGATAATTATAAAGTATAATTAAAAGGTGTAATTTTTTTTAATTTCTTTCTTTTTACTTTTAACTTGTGTTTTTTTTTTTTTTAACTTTTTACATAAATTTTTATTTTGTCAAATAAATTATTATTTGAAAATTATTTCTCTTTCATTTATTTACTTCTCATTTCTCAACCTTTACGAGTGCTTCCAGGTAATTTCTCAAATTGTATTTCATTCTTATACTTTTTATTTTCTTAATTCTAGTGCCATAAGAAGCTACCGCCAACACTAAGGTGAGTTCTACATAGTGGTGGTTAAATCAATTATGTTGTATGGGGCGGAGTATTAGTCAGTCAAGAACTCTCATGTTCATAAGATGAAAGTTGCGGAAATAATGAGGATCTTTGAGATGGATGTGTGGGCATACTAGGAGAAATAAGATTAGGAATGAAGACATTTGGGACAAGATGGGAGTCGCCTCGGTTGTGCACAAAATGAGGGAAGTGAGGCTAAGGTGGTTTAGGCATGTGAAGAGGAGAAGCGTTGATGCCTCAGTCAGGAGGTGCGAGAGGTTGGCGATGGTGGGTGTTAAGAGGGGTAGAGGTAACCGACGAAATATTGGGGGGGGGGGGGGGTGATTAGATGGGACATGACATTTCTTGAGCTTTTTATGAGGACACATGTCCTTAGATAAGAGAGTTTGGAGGTCGCGGATTATGTTAGAAGGTTAGTTGGTAGTTGTACGATCTCTCGCTTTCCTGCTAGATAGGCTTGGTGATCTTTATTTGTACCTACTTTCTTACTAGTAGTATTAGCACTATTCTGGTAGTTTCGTGTTTCTCGTTTTCTATTACCTCCTATGATTCTTATAATTCATTTCTTGCATTATTTCTCTCTTATTACTACTTTCTTTTCTAAATGCTATGTACTGCTTTCCACTACATGTTTTTGTGGTGTTACTGTTTTCATTTCCGTATTTTTTTTTTGTTTTCTTTTCAAACTGTTTTGAACTGCTATACTCGAGCCGAGGATCTTTCGAAAACAACTTCTTTATTTGTACGAGGTAGGGGCAATGCATACATTGTACTCTTCCAAGACCTCAATTGTGGGATTAAACTTGGTTTGTTATTGTTATTGTTGTTATATTATTATTATTATTATTCTATTTTCTTTTTGAAACTATACCTTCTAATTTAAGAAACAAAGTCATCTACAAACTTGGCTTATAATGATTGATGTCATTAAAGTTAGATTCATTGTTGAATGAAGTTTTAAACAAACTCGGCTTATAGTGACTCATATGAGAACTGATAGATTACCTTTTATCAAACATTTGAACAATGTTATAAAATAATGTAGTAAATGTTGAGTTTCTAACCAAACATGTTGTTTAAGATGTTCTTGCATAATGTGTGTTTAGTTAGAATTTTTATCTATTAATTTAACTAAAATATTATGAGATAATTTCATAGACCTCCAATTTCATAGACCTCCTTTCACGTTTGGCTCAATCACACTAACCTTCCTTGTAGTTTACAATATTACATTTACTTCCCTTATTTTGAGTTTTTTTTGTAACAATTCTTTTAACCTATTATTATTATTATTAATATAAAAATTTGTGATCCTTCCTAATATATTTCTTATTTAATGTAATTCAGGTAACAATTTTTAAAATTCATTTCACGGTGGTCCCCCCCCCCCCCCACCCAAAACCCAATCCCACTACTACATTCACAAATGTCTTTTCATTTGTATAGGGTAAAATTCGCACTCTCCAAGTGAACGTGTTGAGTGAAATATGTGGCCGTAGTGACAGATCAAATTCAAGTAAGCAAGCAAGAGTCTCCGAGGAAACTTGTGTAGCCCCGGAGGAGTGGCACGATATCTTGCCTCCGGAGACAAGGCTTGAAGAGGGTCCGGAGAGCCGTACAATTGCACCGGTTATATGAAGTTCAATGTACAAACGTTACAAAAAGACCCGAGTCTTTCTCGGTCATAAGTGATCATTATTACCCTTTTTATTGCTCATCATTACCCTAGCATTAATATTTGCTAATAAAAGGGGCACGATTCATGGAACGTGTACCCATAGCTAAAGTATAAATAGGGATTCTCATTTCATTGTAAGGACATCTGAAATCTAATAGCAAACAAGTACTCTTAAGCAATTTCTTTATTTTTGTTGTTGATTTTACTCAAGGGAGCTTTGACACTTAGTCAACCCCGAGACGCTAGCTCATCACTTTATCAAGGCTCAGGCTATTTACTTTGGCTTTCTTTACAATTATTTTGCTTATTCTTACATATTATTTCTCTATTTTAGTAATATTGATCCATGTGTTCATAACTACGTATACCAATTCAACTGTACCGATTTATGGGTAAACAAGCACTTGCTTGCTCCACTTAGATCATCCTTCAACTTGCCACCGGCAGGGCTGCTCTGAGAAGACATCCTCAGAAAAATCCAATCCAAACTTGTCAATTGGCACCGTTCCGAATCTCAGTAATGGAATTGAGCCCTCATAAAAAGAATTTCTCTCCACTATCTAAAGAACCGCATCAGATTCTACGTACAAATCAATTTAAAGCAAAAAGTTCATGATGACAAGCACTATAATTAAAAATGTTGTACAGTACTGCCGTGTTACATGGTGTGGCATATCGGAAAGATATACCAAGAATCCAAATTCAGTGCATAAATCAGATCAACCAGGTGAAAATTAATTGAATTTATGAACGATATAAATCCAATGTGTTTATGATATTAATTAAACAAAAAGTATATTAGAAATGGTGAGTTAGTCAATCATAAATTCATATATTAATTATAATTCAATTAAAAGAATTGTTACAAAAAACTCAAAATAAAGGACATAAGCATAATATTGTGAACTACAAAGGAGGTTAATGTTATAGAGTCAAACCTGAGGGAAGGTCTCTGAAAACTATTTATGTAAAAACTACGTATCAATTAATTTTTAAAATATTAGTTACGAATCTATAATTATCTAATACTATATTCTAAAAGATGATATGTATCTTAAATGCCTAGTTATACATAAAATTTAGTAATACCATTTCTTAAATAGACACATATTTGTGAAACATCAACATTTAGTTTTTGATAATTAATTTCTATTTTCAAAATTTAGAAGATATGATTGTGTAATTACACTTGCGCAATTAAAAATTACAATTTTGATAAAATATGGGAAAAGGGAATTTTAGTCGGGGGACAAGCAAGGTGACTTATAAATCGCACTCGACTAACTGGGCCACAAAAAAAAAAAAAAAAAAAAAAAAAGACGAACCTTCAGGAGGATGATGGACGGGCAAGGTCATGATGATACCGAATACGTTGCCATTCAAGGGGACGACACTTTTGTAACCCAAAAAAAAAAAAATTGGGAACCAAACTAACCCATTAAAAAAAAAAAGGACCAAATCTGTGCGTGAAATGGCCAAAGTGTACAATTGCATTTTGGCCCTTTCACGCACAGAATCTGTGCATGAAACCCGTCCCTAAACCCCCCAGCCCAACCTTTATTATCTGGAAATCAAACTCAAAATTAAGGTTTTTTGCGTACTTTGACCGAAGATTAGTCACGTGTCAAAACACCGGAATATAAATATTTTATATAGAACTTAATATTTTTTTTAGTGTACAATAATATCGGCTCATTACATCAAGTATACATATACATTTGGATTGTCGTTTTAGGGGTTGTAAAGTTCTCCAAAGTACGTTTGAAAACTTGTTATATTTAGGTTTAAGTGCCATATTTTATAGGGTTTTGATTAATCTCTTTTGTTTTACTCCCAAAGCTATGAAAGTACTTTTTTTGGTTCAAGATGAGAGGTTCATAATAATTGAAAAATATTTCATTCCATTAGCAATGAAATACATCATTAAATTACAACAGACTTAAAAAAAAAAAAATCAAGTTCTAGACACTCTTCTACTTCCAGATGTGTTGCCACCACGGGAATTTTGCCCACATGAACGCTTATCATGCCCAAATTGCTTACATGTCGAGCACTTGCGAGAGTAAGTCTTTTCGCTAACATCCATTTGATTGTGATAACGGGTTAGCTTGTTTTTTCCCAATTTATGGATATGGTTCTTGTTCGCAATCATAGAAAACGGCGCGACTAGCCAATAAGCTTGATCTCCAAGGGGACGGAATTGGCCCGGATATGCTTTAAGGTATTTTACGACCTTATATTCCTCCGCCACATAATCAGTTACATTTTTGGCCATTCTCTCAAAGCACTTGACTGCATGAGAACATGGCATGTGGTACGATTACCACTTACCACAAGTGCATGATTGTGTACGCTCAGTAACGATATGTTTGTTTCCTCCTTTGCCGTCGCAATAACCCGTTCTAACTTCATACACTCGTTGAACGACGTCATACTCGGTCATTTGGTGACCCTCTGCCTTTCTTCTATGGTGCTCCATCTTTTTATAGGGCTTTGGCATCCATGTTCTTTTGTCGGCTAATATAGCTCTTGCCTGCCTTGTCCTATCCGCAAATCGCTCCACGACCACTGAAAGTTAGTCTTACCATTGCGGTGACAGGTAGTCCTCGAGTAGATTTGAGGAGTCCATTGAAAGACTCCGAGCTGTTCGTTGTGAGCATGCCCCATCTCCTTCCTCCATCAGCATAAAGCGTCCATTTTTCAACTTCTAATTTCATCAACCAAACATATGCCTCTTCACTCACTTCCTTTAGCAGCTCCATTTTTGCAGCCCATTTTCTTTGTTGACGCTACATCGCAGCCCCTCACATCAATTTGTTTACAGTGCCATTTGAAAACTTTGTTTGCAAATTAGCCTTTAAGTGCCTTAAGCAATATCGATGGTAAGCATGTGGAGGCTGCCACCCTTCCGGAGTACGCATATTGTGCAATATGCCTTTATGACGATACGATAGGACACATATGCCCTGACGACCCTTAATAACATGAGTTTGTAGATGAGTCAAGAACATCCCCCATGTATCGTTGCTCTCGTTGGTGGCAATTGCGAAAGCAAGAGGGAATATTGACCCATTGGCATCCATACCTACTGCAATTAGGAGCTTAATGTCATATCGGCCATATTCATGCGTACCATCTATCGATATCACATTCGGCGATGAGCAAAACCATCAATACTTGGTTTGAATGCCCAAAAGACGAAGTCGAAAATTCGCCCTCTAAAAGCCGCCCGCGTACAACGGTGCCAGGATTAGCATGTTGTAGAAGCCGCCATATACCCGGCAACGCACGAAAAGAGGATTCCCAAGTTCCAAAGATCGTTTCAAAAGCAAGTCTACGCCCGAGAAATCCCTTTCTCTTGCTTATGATTTTACCATATTTTGAGTGGACCATGCCAATACAAGTTTAGATAGGCATCCTGCATAAGTTTAAACAAACAACATTTAGCAATGATATTTTAATTGCTATAAGATATATAATGTAAACGGTCAGATAAGTTACCTTAGAGTTTCCTCAATGTGTTTAAGTAACACATGAGCAATCATGTTTATATCTAGATTAAAATGATCTGCTCGACTTTTTCCCATATTACAAGTGTGCTTCGGGTGGAATTTTGTGATTTCCCACAGACCATCCGGCTTAGCAATTCCCCGAAGCAACCATCGACAGCCTTGAGTATGTCGCTTACAAATCGCCCTCCATACCGATCTGTTTGAGTCATCAACCTTAAACTCCCTCATATCCTTTACACAATACATTCGATGACCGTTGCAACATCTTTTTTTATGTGAAGCTGCATTCCCTTTGCAATGACGCATTCATCAGTCATGGGATTTTTTGGTTCAATCCACGTTTTTTGGTGACTTTGATAATCATCTCTTGTGAAGACAAATGCATCCTCACGACCTTGTAGACTGTCAAGATATGGAATATAGTCAGAATGCCACTGCATTGGGCTTTCAGGAATTGGGTTTTCCGCCATCGGAGGTGGTATGTGGTGGTGAGTTGGTTCTGGTTGGTTCTGGGGAGTAAAATGCGTATCTTCTTCATCGCCATCACTATCTTCATCATCGGTTACCTCTGCATTATTAGCTGATTCATCGCCATCACTCTCTGATGTATCCACATAACTTTGACAATCAGCGCCATCTAAGAAAGGCCTCCTTCTACACGATAGATTACATATGTTAAATTCCAAATTCACAAATATATATATATATATATATATATATATATATATATATATTAATTATTTAGCATCTAGGTGATGAACCTACACATATTGATTATGAGCATGGTGTGGAGAGTGATCAACTCCACCAACCGAGAGGCGCCTTTCATCCACGGGGGGTATCATTGGCGAGTTTTGATAATAATCGGTACACCGAACCGGGAATTATTATAATAATCAGCTCCACTGAACTGAGAATTATTGTAATAATCAGCTCCACTGGACTGAGAGTTATGATAATAATGACTTGCTCCACTAAATTGAGATGATTGCCCAATATTACTCGTATCAGGTCTATAACCCCTACAAAGATTTAAAAATAGTTATTTACCAATACATACAATAAACACGTGCTACTGCACAAAATAATAATTTAATAATGCATATTTACCAAGTTTGATTTAATTGTTGGGTAATATTTTTCAGCGGCACCTGGCCACTCAAAATACCCCCGTGAGACATAAAATCTCCATACGTGTTAGCTTGACTGGGCTGTTCTTGCGGAACCTCTCTGGGTATCTTTTCAACATACATCTCCAGAACATTAAGGGCGACTAAATGTTTTAATTCTTCTGGCGCATTCAAGTAATCCCTTAAAGAATCATCATCATTGATATAATGCCTACCATAAAGCACTATACCATTGGAAACTGATTGTGGATATCTGCCTGTTATATAGATTTCATACTCATCTGTACTAACCTTCATTTTTTCATATATGTAAGTGACTAGTGATTCATAAGACATTTCAACTGGACATTTAACATGAACGTTTGGTCTTTTATTGTAACGAACTGTACTATTGTCATCAAGGATAATACCATCCCATGTATTGAAACCTTAACTGGTGGAATATCTTGAGCCATTTTTTGTAGGAACTTAAGATAGGTTTTTTTCGAATGACTTAAGAGACTTAAACTTATGAAATGGATGAGTTTTTACCTCGTCCAACATTCTTCTTAAATAGATTCAAATCATGTCCTATTGCGCACAAGAACATTGCGTAATATGAATTTAATTCAAATAAACAGTCAAAAATGCAACATTGTGTTGTCAAATCGATCCTGTAGGTGTCATAAAAAAATTGAAATTGGCATGCATGATGTGTTGTCAAATCATGTCCTATTGCGCACAAGAACATTGCGTAATATGAATATAATTCAAATAAACGGTCAAAAATGCAGCATTGTGTTGTCAAATCGATCCTTTAGGTGTCATAAAAAAGCTGAAATTGGCATGTATGATGTGTTGTCAAATCATGTCCCATTGCGCGCAAGAACATTGCGTAATATGAATTTAATTCAAAATAAACGGTCAAAAATGCAGCATTGTGTTGTCAAATCGGTCCTGTAGGTATCATAAAAAACTGAAATTGGCATGCATGATGTGTTGTCAAATCATGTCCTATTGCGCACAAGAACATTGCGTAATATGAATTTAATTCAAATAAACGGTCAAAAATGCAGCATTGTGTTGTCAAATCGGTCATTTAGGTGCCATAAAAAAGCTGAAATTGGCATGCAATGTCCTATTGCGCACAAGAACATTGTGTAATATGAATTTAATTGAAATAAACGGTCAAAAATGCAGCATTGTGTTGTCAAATCGGTCCTTTAGGTGTCATAAAAAAGCTGAAATTGGCATGCATGATGTGTTGTCAAATCATGTCCTATTGCGCACAAGAACATTGCGTAATATGAATTTAATTCAAATAAACGGTCAAAAATGCAGCATTGTGTTGTCAAATCGGTCCTTTAGGTGTCATAAAAAAGCTGAAATTGGCATGCATGATGTGTTGTCAAATCATGTCCCATTGCGCACAAGAATACTGTGTAATATGAATTTAATTCAAATAAACGGTCAAAAAATGCATGACTATATATAACATGATTGACAAACAACTAGTATTCACTTTAAAACGAGTTATCATGACATTCTACAACCAATTTGGAAATCTTGATTCTATTACATGTTTTACCCCAGCAAAAATATTTGAAGCAATGGGTAGGTTATGGGAACTAGATGATGATGATTTTCATTACTCAAATAACCCTAACAAAAGATTCAATCAAGAATACAATAAAATAATGAGAGATGAGTGGAATTGGCGTGTTAGGGATCTTTGAAGCACTAGAGCAAAAGTTAGCTTCAATAGGGCTTAAACGCTCAAAAAAACATGCTATGTCAATGCCTCACGGAACTCCACAAGAGTTTAATTTTGCTCTTAATCGTTTTCGCGAAAAGAACAATCGGATGCAAATACGTTGCCATAGGGTAGAATATGGTATACATGGTAGCACAAGATTTAGATCCAAGTGGGATTCGAACTGTGAAATGTCCGATGAAGATTAATATTTTTCTTATAATAAGGTAAGTAGGTAGGGTCATAAAGACCCTCCCCCCCCCCCCCGAGGGTACTTGGGGGTTTGCAACTATATAAGTAGCCCTTTCTTTTGTTATTAGACTACACCATATTCAATGTCGAGTAGTAGAAACTCAGCTTGGTCTTTACTCCTTCCAAAAGAACCAAATAGCGGTGATGATGAGAGTTCAAATCATAGCGAGCTTTTTCGAGTGATACCAGTGATTTCAAACTAGATGAGCTAAATCCGCACCTTCTTGTAGAGCGTAATGATGATTTCTGCAGTGTGAAATATTCAGATCCGCGAGAATATTATTGATGTTTACGCCGAGAATGGTCACATCAGATTGCCGAATTAGAACGTCTTGTTCGTGACTTGAAAAATCTCAGCGCTCCAATCCCAACAAGGTACTTACTAACCATGCCTCGAGTAAGTCCAGCAACTTGCGAGATGGCCGTACAAAGGATTAGAAAAGAAAACAACAGAATGCTGGCAAGACGTTGTAGATTTTACATACTAAAGTTGGTCAAGAAGAACAAGCATCATCAACCGGTAGAGAACTAACATCTCTGAAAAAAGATATGTGTTAAGAGACCGCCAATATTGTTACGAGGACGATATCGAGGACTTCTATTCTGATGACGATTAGGGTCTATTTAGGCTCACTGTCTTAGATTATGGGTCATTTAAGTTTCGGTCGAAGGCTGTTAATTTGTATTTTTATTTTATGATGAAGTCATAAATTTGAATTAGTTTGGCATATTTTTAATTCTTCAATGTTTATTGTTAAAGTCTATTATTAATTGACAATTTCACAAAAAAACACAAATAAATTAGTACATAAAGGGTGCGGATTACATTATAGGGGAAAAGGTACAACTTGTAAAAAACATAATCCATAGAAATATTAAACTTAATAAACAAAATACATGTAAATAATGAACAACAACAACATAGCACAAATAATCTTTCACAATTTAAGGTTTTTTTTTTCAAAGCTATTTTCTCGTGTTGAGCCTCTCTAAGTTTAGCCTTCAGAAAATTTCATTTTTTTTCGGAATCGGTGAGCAACACCTCCAAACCTTCAATTTTTCTTCAGCTTCCACAAGCTTAAATTCCGAGTCCAACTTAGCGGTATCTCTAGAGATACGTGAAATCGCGGTATCTCTATCCAAAATTGGATTTTTAAACTTCGCCGCCATCGTTTTATCCACGTGAATGCTATCTTCCCACCGAAAGTATTTGCAACTGCCCATATCCCATAAACATTATAAGAAAATCAGTTTTTTAAAGTAAAATATATGGATAACGTGAAGAAAAAAAACCACTAAAAAATGTAAAAACACTTACTTCGGACACTTTACAACGCCAAAAACGACGACCCGGATTATCTTGGGTCTTTGATGTTTTTAGTCTACAGTAATAACTACATTCGCAAATATCGAGTTGTATAGCAAACATTGAAGTTTCAAAACTTTGAGACATGTTTTTGGAAGTGCAAAAGTGTGTTGAAAGGGTGAAGATGGAGGAAATGAAAGAGGAGAGAGTGCATGCGGTGGGTTGGAGTTTCTAGGGAAGGGTTTCACGCACAGAATCTGTGCGTGAAGCCTAGTTTGGTTCTTTTGTTTTTTTAATGGGTTAGTTTGGTTCCAAATTCTTTTTTTTTTTTTTGGGTTACAAAAGTGCCGGACTCCCATTCAAGATAGCTGCCCTAGACATAGTTCAAAACGCGAGCAGTGGACCAAAATTCAAGGCAACTAGTTCGATCCTATCAAGAGTTCAAGATCTCCACGCCAATAACGGCTAACGCGTGTGTAGAATTAGGAAAGTTAGTTAGTGGAGTTACCCTATGTCAATCCCACTATTCGTTGTGCCCAATCCAATTTCTAACTTGAATACGAAACGGGTCATTTGCACTTTTGCCTATTTTGTCCTGGTCTTTAATTTTGCCTTCAAATGGGCTGATCTTTAATTTTTGCCCTTCGTAATATGCCTAGAGGGGTGTAAGTTACACATTATAATATCTACAAGTTATGCTGGCGCCCTTAAAAAACTTATGAGGCAATTTGCAGAATTGTCCTTCGCTGGGGGTGATCTTTAGTTTTTACCCCTCAAAATTGTGGTCTTGAAATTTTGCTCTTCAAGTAGAAATTCTGCCTTAAGGCAGAATTTACATGGCACAGGCAGAATTTCTGTCCATGCAAATTCTGCCTTGCAATTTTTTTTTCTGAGCTGGGGTTCGAACCCACAATCTCGGGGTGTGAGGCGAGGGGTAAAACTTAAAGACCACCAATTTGAAGGACAAAAATTAAAGACCACCCCAAATGAAGGGCAATCCGCGCAAAAAAAAAAAAAAAAAACTAATGCCCCGTTAAACATGAGTTCGATTTTGAATGACAAAAATTAAAGATCAGCCCAATTGAAGGACAAAAATTCCAATTAATTTGAAGGGCAAATCGTGCAATTACTTCATACGAAATTACTCTTTAATGTACTCTACAAAAGGCTATTGTTCAAATAAGATTGTTCTTCTAGCAATTTCCATCATTGTGCTCAGAAGATCGAATAAGAATCTCTCTTTTATTATTCAGTTCATTGATTATTGTCAGTTATTTTATTTCTTATCAAGGATTTTATTATATTAAGATTACTTGCATAATTTTAAATAAAATGAATTGATGTTTCTTATAAATGAACTTTAGGTAAACAATTATGTTTTATGATTACACTGCAATTATATTATTATAAATAAACAAAGCTTTATAATTACAGTGTCGCGTATTTACAAGGTTGTATAATTACTGCCCTTGTAATTAAAGCAATTCAATTATAAAGTAACTCTATGAATATACCCTTTATGAATCTAAATTGATCAAGTTGATGAACTTTAAATACTAAATTATAAATTAAAAGAAATCAGAGTGTCAGAGGAAGATATATTGTTGCGTGCTATAGATACCATCATTTGCTGCAATTGAAGAGACAGAAACGGCACTCGACCCTCAATTCTCCTTATTTTTTTAAGTGTACTTCACCCTTTACTCTTGGAGTGATGAAACGTCATAAAAAAGATTATGAAAAAACAAGTATAATAATAATAGAGTTTAAACTAATTGGGTGATTAATTGAGACCAACAGAGTTCTCTTTGAATAAATCCGAACTTTAACTTAAGGATTGAGGAAAGACACAATTTTGAAGTATTCTTTTCCAGATAAATCCGAGTTATAATAAGTTTGGGCCTAAACTAGAAAACATAAATAATCAAGCATGAGTATATTCAATGTAACTGCTTAGCAATTTATTTTAGATAGAAAACCAACGTAATTTTTATAAAATTCAGGTTTAATTTTGAACTTTATTTAACTGACACTAATTTAACTAATATAAAACGAAATAAAAGGAAAACTTCTTTTTTTGGACTTCCATCCGGTGGTTGATATCTATATTAGGGCCCGATTAAACCCGTATTCACATCGGGAAGTTTCAGATTAGGGGGTTAGTGTTCCCTAGCAAAGCGATTCACTCCATGGTTCGAACACAAAACTTCGGATTAAAATGAAAGAGTACGTACTGTTAGATTTTAAATACTAAAATAGATAGGTATATAAATAAATACACATACGAAACAACAAAATTTAGTGTTACCTACTGCCATGATGATCAAGTCCAGGAAGCATAGTAATAACGTAAACCTGAAATAGAACAAAAGAGAAAAAAATATTGTGGTAGTTTTCAAGACTCTATCCGGTGAAGATTGTGGTAGTGTAGTATGATGGTAATCAGGGGCGGATTTAGGAGACTGGTGGAGTGTGCACCCAAACATCCTCGATAAAAAATTACATTGTATATATAGGATAGATTTTCTATACTTATGTATACAAAATAAGTTTTGAATACCCTGAACAAATATAAATGGTTAGCTGAAGTGGTTCACGGTGTTCAAAATACACTCTAGTGTCCCACGTTTAATTTTCAAGGACAACAATACTTTTTATGTTTAGCTTTTGTGGTCCTCTTGGATCCATCACTGATAGTAATACAAACTTATATAACCAGCTAGTCCTGGAACTTCATAGTTAGTAAGACTTCTTATCCTTCCAAAAAAAGAAGGGATAATTTCAGAGACCTCCCTTCAGGTTCGGCTTCGTTTCGCTGACCTCCCTTGTGGTTTATGATATTACGCTTACCTTTCTTATTTTCAATTATTTGTAACAATTCTTTTAACCTATTTATTATTGATATAAAAAATTATGATATGACGAATTTACCCCTTAATAATGTACTTTTGTTAATCAAAGTTATTTCATAAAAAATTATTTCCATCGATCCCCAATAATATTACTCTGAAAAATTCATAGAAACACCTTTGATGGCTCTGATGATATTAAGTACATCAACTATTACTGTAAGTTTTTTTTTCTTTTCAAATTTTTATTGAATATCAATGTTAATTTAAGAGAATTCCCATTCGGCTTTCCCATTGAAAATGTTGCAGCATGATGCCGCTCTTCATCTCTAGGCATAATGAGAAAAATTTAGCTTCTAATTAACCAAATGGGATTGCTTTAAAAATTGAATGGTGAATCTGTTGAATAAATAAATTTTAATCGAAGATGAAAAAAATATATTATTCTAAGGAAATTTAAAAGATTGTCTACAAAGTTAATTAAGCAAAAAGTACATTATAAGGGGTGAATTCAGCATACCATAATTTTTTATATTAATAATACATAGGTTAAAAGAATTGTTACAAATAAATGAAAATAAGGGAGATAAGCGTAATATCGTAAACCATAAGGGAGGTCAGTGAAATGAAATAACCTGGAGGGAGGTCTCTGAAATTATCCCAAAAAAAAGGGTAAGTTTTCGAGAGTTCAACCTCATCTAGGAACCTTCCCAAATTTTGTCAATAAGTAATTTTGACAGAAAATATTATATACCTTAAATCATATAATCATTGTTTACCGATCATAGATTATCTAATCAAATTCAATTCTCTCTCAATATGTTCCTCAAAAAATTCGATTCAGGTGGATTCTTTCAAAGAAAAATTCAATTAGTAATATGTGGATCACACTTTAGTTAAACCTAATTGAAAATCAAGCGTTCTTCCATTTGATTCACATATTACTAATCTCGGTGACAATATATGAAAGTTTCAGTATAAGTAAACACAAAATAGTATCTCCTACTCATTTTAAACCGAGCAGTACATCTTCTATGCATCACATACATAATCCCATCTTGCTACTCAGTGAGAAAAATTATTTCTCTAGCTTTCAATAAACTTTCACCAGCAACACTATGGATGTTGCATGTTGGTCCGTCTGCGTTCAACTTTAAGTATCTCCGAGGATACCGAATATGAAAATTGAATACGCAATAAAAGTAGTTAATTTCATATTTAAAATAGTCGACATAAATCAAAGTAAGTTAACACTAATATGTTAACGCTAACAACATATATAGTCCCAACATGATCTCTATACTGAAGTGCTAGCAAGTTATAAGAGATCAATAACTATATGAGTGGAGGTATGAAAACAGTATCAAAAACGTAGAAGGAGAAGAGGTATGACGTATGCTTTTCTCTCGGCGCATTTTAGCAAGGCTGCTATTGTGCACCTCGAATAGGAAAAAACATGTCAAACCACCGGCAAGCCACCGGAAAAAGCCTGCCATCTCCTCTCAAATTAGTTACCCCTGCTGATGGAACACGAAGGGCTTTACCATCTCTTACTTTCGGTAGTTATTTGCCCCCTCAATTTCAATCTATTCCCGAGGAAATTGAGCACGATGGGTCGGATTCGGATTCACAACAATCCATCCATTTAAAGGACTACGGAGACTCTGATGCTACTCCGGCGGCTAGGCGACTGCACTTTTCTGATGCTGGTACCTCAACGCAAGTCACCCCAATGGAGAAACCGGATTTTCGTGAAAATCGACTAGCACAAAAAGGTAAATCTCTCTCTTATGTTCCTCCGACCACTAAGCAAGGCAAAGTTTATGTTAATATAGTGGAAGAGGATGTCAAATCTCAGGAGATATATTGGAAAAATGCTTTAATTGGGTTTGTAATGGGAGATATACCGTATATGAAATCGATGGAGAATTATGTGGCTCACTCGTGGAAATTTGTCGCAAAACCGCAAATCCTTGCACATGATGCTGGGTATTTCATCTATAGATTCGAAAGTGCTGAGGATTGTGACAGTGTCCTGATGGGAGGTCCTTACACCTTCCATAATAAGCCACTTATTCTTCAAAACTGGGTAATTAACTATGAATTTAACCCGGATGTATTGACCTCGATTCCATTGTGGGTGATTTTTCCGGGGTTGCCTGTTGGATATTGGTCTAGTGAGGCTCTGAGCAAGGTTGCTAGTGCTGTGGGTCGACCATTATACACTGATAAATTTACGGCAGACATGGAGAGAATATCATATGCTCGTGTCCTTGTTGAAGTGGATGTCTCACAACCATTGCTTGATTCCCTTGAAATGGAGACTCCTACTGGCAATTTTCATCAGCCAATAGAATATGACTGGAAGCCAAAATTTTGCACTGCTTGCTTGAGATTTGGGCACCTAAAAGATGACTGTTGGGTTGATGGAGGGGAAGACCAGGAGAGGAGATTTTTTAGGACATTCCTAAGAAGAGAAGAAGGAATAGAAGGAGAAGGAGGAAATGGAGACAAGGCTGGCAGACAAAGGAGAACCAAGCCACTGAAGCTGTTGTTGTGCATAATACTGCACCAAGAGCTAATGATTCTACAGCTCAGGCCAATATAAGTGTGGTCGATGCTACAGGTGGGACTTCAAATGTGTTTGCTGCTACTCGTATCAACATTGCAAATAGATTTGATGGGCTACAAGCCCCTGATACTGGCCAGACTGGTGCAACTGCACCTGTTAGGAACCCTCCATGATTATATCAACATGGAATATCAGGGGGCTCAACCAACCCCTGAAGCAAAAGGAGCTGAAGCTCTTTTTGCAAAAGAATAAGATTGAACTGTTTGGTTGTTTAGAAACAAGGGTACGAGAGAATAAAGCTCAGAACATACTGAGCAAAGTTAGTAGTGGATGGAGTACTGTGTGCAATTATCCAATGGCCCCAAATGGTAGGATTTGGCTCTTTTGGAAGCCTTACCTACAGGTCCAGGTACTGCAGGTCCAAGAACAATTCATCCATTGCAAAGTGGACAATATGACAGATGCTTTCTCTGCCTTTGTAACTATTGTATATGCAAAGAATGAGGCTCAAGAAAGACTAAGCTTATGGAGTGACTTAACTCAGCTAGGAAATAACATTACTGGAGCTTGGCTACTGTCTGGTGATTTCAACACTTTGCTCTCTACAGAGGATAGGATGGGCTCCCCTGTGACTGATGCTGAGACAAAAGACTTCAGAGATTGTGTGGATGCCTTGCAGTTAACAGCCTTAAGGGCAAAAGGGTGGCATTTCACCTTTTGTAACAAACAGCAACAAGGGGACAGGGTGTACTCTAAAATTGATTGGGCATTGGGGAACTTGCTGTGGCTGCAATCATATGGGCATGTGGAAGCAGATTATCTCAATCCTGGGGCTTCAGATCATTCTCCTATATACATTGAGTTCAAACCCCATGTTAATATCCACCCCAAACCATTCAAACTCTTTAAAACAGTGTTAGAACACCCAGAGTTCAGACACATTTTGGAGTCTATATGGTCAAGGCAGTACAGTGGCACTAGATTGTTTCAGCTATGGCATAAGCTGAAGGATTTAAAAATTGCATTAAGGGACCTGAACACTCATATGGCTTCTTATAGCCAGAAATTGCAACAGTCTAGGCAAAGTTTAGATGTGATACAATCTCAATTGGCAAACTTACCAAGGCAGCAAGTTTTGATAGATGAAGAGAAGAAGCTCTTAGGGGACATACAGAAGTGGAGTTATGTTGAGGAGAAGGTACTTAGACAAAAGTCAAGAGCCACCTGGATAAATTGTGGTGATGCTAATACAAAATACTTCCATGCTCAGTGAAAGATTAGGTCTAGTAGGAACTCTATAACTTCCATCTATGACACTACAGGGAATAAGCTCACGGATCCAAAGCTTGTTGAAGCTGAGTTTATATCCTTTTTCTCCAACCTTATGGGGTCAACGGCTGAGGAGTTGCCATGTCCAAACTCAGAGATTATCAAAAGAGGGCCATGTTTATCACACCAGCAGAAATGCACACTAATTCAGACTGTCACAGAGTTGGAAATCTTCAATGCTGTGAAGGACATGCCTAGTGATAAAGCCCCAGGTGTTGATGGTTATCCAGTAGAGTTCTTTACTCAGAATTGGGACCTGGTCAAACATGATGTGGTGCAGGCAGTAAAGGAGTTTTTCCTCTCTGGTAAGCTCTTAAAAACCTTTAGTTGCACTGCAGTAACTTTGGTTCCAAAGATAAATGCCCCTACCCAAGTAAAGGATTACAGACCAATTGCTTGCTGCTCAACAGTGTACAAGATCATTACCAAGATATTGACTAATAGAATGAAAGGTGTAATCAATTCAATAGTGAGCCCAGCCTAATCAGCTTTCATAGAGGGTAGGAGTATCATTGATAACATTTTGTTTAGTCATGAAGTCTTAAAATGGTATTCTAGGAAAGGATTATCTGCAAGATGTGTAATGAAAGTTGACCTCGTGAAAGCCTATGACTCTATAGAATGGTGTTTCTTGCGAAGGATGCTGGCTGACTTGGGGTTCCCACATATGTTTATAGAATGGATCATGGAATGCATCTCCACAGTCTCATACTCTCTTGTCATCAATGGGGGTCTTACAAAACCTTTCCAGGGGAAAAGGGGAATAAGGCAAGGGGATCCTATGTCCCCTTACCTTTTTGTTATTGCTATGGAATACCTTCAGAGAGAGTTAAATGTGCTAGCTGGAAACAAGCAGTTTCAATTCCATCCTAGATGTAAAAAGCTTAAAGTTATGCATATTTGTTTCGCGGATGATCTGTTAATGTTTTGCAAAGCTGAGTTGAACTCAATTAAACTTCTACAAGAAGCCTTCTTAAGATTCTCAGCTGTGTCTGGGCTCAAAGCCAACACTGAAAAAAGCTCAATATACATGTCTGGGGTAAATGATCAGTTAAAGCAGGAGATATTGAATCATCTTGGATACTGTGAAGGAGCTCTACCATTCAAGTACTTAGGAGTCCCTTTATCATCCAAGAAGCTAACAGTGGCTCAATGTATGCCCCTTGTGGAGAAAATTACAGATAGAGTGAAGTTGTTGGTCTGCTAAGCACTTGTCCTATCTTTGGGAGGCTTCAATTAATAAAATCTGTTTTATTTGGAGTCCAAACTTACTGGGCTCAAGTGTTTATTCTTCCCAAGAGGATTATGAAGTTGATAGATGGGGTCTGTAGAACATTCCTCTGGACTGGTGCTGCTGTCTTGTCCAAAAAAGCCCTTGTATCTTGGGAAAAAGTTTGTCAACCAAAGGCGGCGAGGGGTTTGAATGTATTGCACCTGGTCACCTGGAATAAAGCGACGTTGTTGAAACAATTATGGGCTATTGCCGAAAAGAAAGATTGTCTATGGATTAAATGGGTAAATAGCTATTATATGAAGAACTCTGAGTTGAGAACCGCACTGGGTCCCAACAATGCAACATGGGTTGTACGGAAAATATTGGAAGCTAGAAGGTATATTCTACAAGCACCTACACTACAAGGGGACCTGATTACAAGATTTCAGTCAATGGTTCATGCTCAAAAATTTTCCATCAAGCAAATGTATCTTGCTTTGCTACCATGCTATCCTCGAGTCCCTTGGAAGAGTCTGTCCCTACATCCTTCAGTTCATCCTAGACACAAATTCACATTGTGGCTAGCTATCATGGGAAGACTTGCGACAGTTGATAGACTGCTTAAGTTTGGCATACAAGTTCCACCTTCATGTGTGTTTTTTACTCAGCTGATGAAACTATGGACCACCTACTCTTCAACTGCACCATCACTAGAGGTTTGTGGATAAGAATGCTCCACTGGGTAGGTATTCAGAGGACCATTGGCACTTGGCAAGAGGAGGTGAATTGGGTGTGTACATGGGCAAAACGAAGGACCGGGAAAGGTGCGATAATCAGTGTTATTTTCGCTATGTTGGTGGCTACTATCTGGAGGGAAAGGAACCTTTTGAGGTTCCAAAATGGCTACTTTCACGCCGATAGAATGCAGAGAGATAGCCATCCACATACATATCAAAGGGCAGCACAACAGGAAATGGCAACAAGAGCTGCTGGTTCTCAATAATCCTTGACAGTGCCTATTCTACTGCTCGATGCTACTGGGAGGCTGGTTCATGGGTACTGGTCAAAATTATGGGTTAGTTCTGAGGTCAGATATGCTTAGTATGTAGTTTGACATATTTGTTCTATTTTTTTGGTGGTTCGATATGCTTAGATATGCTTAGTATGTAGTTAGGCTCCTTTGTATAAGTAGAGTCTTGCTTTTAATTTTGAGAAACAGGAGGTCGGCCCTGTTTGGCTGTGTAATGCCCAATTTGGTTTGAATAAAATTCCTTTATTTACCAAAAAAAAAAAAAATAACTATATGAGTGTATTCGACAGAAATTTCAGCAGTCCTCATTTTTACTTAAGAAATTTGTGCCAAGTGTTTACTTTGACTTCCATTATCATCATTCTTCATTATGAATACAAAAAATCAGCCTAACAATAGAGTCGACACAATAATCCAAACCAAATAGCCTGTGTCTTAAAATGATCTCATAGCACATAATAATTTTGCTTTTATAATAGATGGTTTTGAAATAGACTAGTTAACACTCATAACCATACTTAGATCTACCGATGCAGAATCTGAACATTTAATCAAATTTAGTAGATTACTCATGAAGGTCTATCTTTAAGTGTAGTTCCTTACCATTAACACATGGCTTTCTTTGCAGCTAGCGGTGAATTTATACGTAAAATTTGGAGCACGTAAATCCATGATTTTTCCGTAAAACTAGATATTTTATGTATATACTTTCTAAAATTGGTATTCCCTGTCTCCCAATTGACGTGCACACTTTCCTTTTTAGTCTATCAAAAAAAAAATGTCACCTTTCTATATTTAGGAACAATTTAACTTTATGAGAAAACTTCCAACCATATAAATATCTAAGGTTTGTTTTGGACTACAAATTTTTAAAAAAAAATCCTTTATTTCTTAAACTTTGTACCAAGTCAAATGGTGCCACATAAATTGGGACTGAGGGAGTATAATATTATCTACTGGCACTCATGCTATGAGAAAGCTAAATGATGCACTTGTTTGAACATTGAGTATTTACGTTATTTACCTAGAGGATTAAGGATCAATATCCACTTTATTTTTTTATTTTTATTTTTTAGTGGTGCACCTACATTCTAGAAATCCTAAATCGCCTCTGTTCGCAGCTATCCAATAGATCAACCTTTCGAACCACTTCTTATCTAGTTGCAACTGACCATACCAAAATTTATTTTCTTGGTAACAATAAATTTTTTTAAATGTCGAGCAATTACAAAAGTTAACATATTCTTATTCCTCAAAATAATTGAACGACAAACTCTCGTTAATCCATGAGTCCTTGAAAATTACGAAGACCTAATAATCTTCATTGAAAAAGATTAATATTTCTCGGATCTACCGTAGTACTCATTATCCTTGTCAAATCACATGATTTTTATCTTTCACTCCTATCCTTTTTCCTTATATGTCTTGATAGTGTTTTGGTATAATTATGAAAAGAAAATGAATTCTTCCCGAGGTAATTATTTCTCATTTAGTCAAAACTACTTTCTAACACCAAAAGATAACTTATATTTCAAAAATAATAATTTACAGAAAATATTTTGTGTCATACCAAACCCACATTTGTGAATTTGCTCGAGAAAAAGGTGGGGGAGGTACCCAAAGTTGATAGAGTAACCACTTTTTGCGTCAAAAGCAAGTTGTAAGCTTCACATGGCAATCCCCAAAAACAGAATGTCATGAATTTCAGATCTGACTGAGACACCAAAGGTTCTCGAATCTGCCCTCTCTTTAATTTGCTGTCCAATCTCTAAATTTATCTGTCTTTATTCACATCTATCTTCCATATTTTTCCCCGTATCAATATATAAATATAATTGCATGTTACCTACACCAGATTCATATGTATTTGACTTTATTATGTATAATAATTTGATTGAAGTATCTAACTTGTATCACAAAACTAGATGAAATGATGAAAGTGATAATGTAAAATGTCATTCATTGAGAATTTGAAATATACGTAGATTTGTCTAGCTAGTAGATCCTCTTGTTCTTTTTTTTTTTTGCTAAAAAGGTACTAAGTTCAATGCACTGGATTGTGGAGGTGTGAAAAAAAAACAATAGTATCTTCTTAAGAATCATGGTATGTATTAAAAAAAATAACCTAACAAGTAACACCAAGTGCAAGGCCCCCGTCTTTAATTCCACCCCCCCCCCCCACCCAAATGAAAATAATGCACTACATTAAGCAAAAGTAGTAAACAAATTAATTAGAGGAGTTAATGTTGCATCTCTCCATTCTAAAAATAAAAAAGAATAGCAATCTTAGAGATGGGAATAATCATTATTTCCATACAACAAAAATCAGGAGAGTACCATCAAGACAGAAAGGGCGAAGTTTCATGATGCTGTAATAAAGTTATCTTTCTAGTTTATTTTATATGATGTATTTTTCATTTTTTAGTGTTCTAGAAAGGGTACTCTGAAGTATTGTATATAGAAGTTGTAAAAATAATAAACATGGAAATAAGAGAATGTAATTTCATTCTTTTTATCACTTAGCATTTACCCTTAATAACAAAATGCTCTAAAATTATAACAATAATATCATGATACTAAGCTCCCGGCATAGATTTTTTTAAACTCTTTTTCACAAAAAATTTGAAAACATGTTTGTTCATGAAATTTGATCAGTTTTGGAAAAAAAAAAATCAGAAGAAAAATTTCAAGTTCAGAAACTTGATTGGTGAAAAAAAATTCCACTCACAAAATTTCAATTTTTTTTTCAAGTAAAATGTTGTCCAAACACAATTTCAATTTTCAAAAAACTATTTTTAAAACAACTTAAAAAACTCTTTTTTTCTCAAGTTTCAACCAAATTTATATCCAAACCGTCAGTGACGGAGGCGGAATTTTTTCTAAGGGAGTTCAAAAATTAAAGAAATTATTTCTAGTGAGAATCAAACTTGCATGGTCCACGTAAATTTAAACCCTCTTTATCATTGAACTAAGCTTTTAATTTCTGTTGAGGGAGTTCAACATTAAATAAAATTTGACTCTATATATACGGTGTACATTTCCGGCTGAGCTACATGTAGATCCGTCCTGCAAACGGTGCTTAAATTCGGTGTGCAGTAATAATGTTGTGTGAGAAGATAAAAGTGTGAAATAATGGAACATGGAAGGAAGTAGTTTGGCTAGTGTTAAGAATAAAGAAATGGTAAGCCTCCCTTTTTGTACAACTCAATTTACCTTGTATGGCACGCGTCTCCTCAAACCCCACATCTCACAAACTGTAATAAACAATTTTCTCTCACCTTACTCCCTCCTTCCAAAGTGATACTCTCTCCCTCCGTCCCATACTAAGTGTCATCTTAGCCAAAAATATAAATATTAAAAAATTAATGATAAAGTATAAAGTTTATCAAATTACCCTTATGTAAAAAAAAATTACTTTTTCCTCTTGATAATTAGAGCATGCACAAGTAGTCCATCCTTTGATATTGAGAATCCAACCATCTCTTTTGCCTCTCACTAATCCTATCTTTCATCGGCCAAAACTTTCATTTTCACTTGAAACTCAAAATTTGACATTGTGAATCTAACTTTTAGCCTTAAATAAAAAAACTTGTCATTTTTTGTCCTAGGGCAAAGATGAAAAAAACTAGTCAATATATGCATTGGTATCCTAAGGTGACACTTATTATGAGACAAAAAAAATTGACTAAGGTGACACTTATTATGAGACGGAGGGAGTATAATTTAATTAGGTACAGAGTTTAAGAAAAAAATGATTTTTTTTTAATTTTGTGGTCTAAAATAGCCAAAAATATCTGTGTGGTTATAGATCATCTCGTTAAGCGTAAAAGGTAAAGTTTAAAATTAAATTATTATCAAATGCGAAAATATATTAGTTTTTATGAACAAGGTAAAGTTTAAAATTAAATTATTATCAAATGCGAAAATATATTAGTTTTTATGGACAAACTAAAACGAAAAGTATATCAGGGAAGTATTTTTTTTCCCACTCATATATATAACAACCTCAAACTTAAAGTACATCCCTCCCAATATTTTCACAGACCCAACTTTCCCAATTCCGTAGAACTCTACTCCATCAAATAAAATCATCATGTCTAGAGATCTACAATCTCGAAGAGCGCTTTCAGAAATCCAGTTACCAAATTTATCAAATTCACAGAACATTGAAAATTCAAGAAATGAATCAGAAAGATGCAATATTATTACTAAGGAACAAGTTGAAATTCGAACACCAGGATCTCCTAACAATTTGATCCCAAAAATGGTGAATTGTCCACCTGCCCCAAAGAAGCCTAAAAGGGTAATTTCATGTAAAAGGAAATTACTAGGTGAGCTCGAGTTCTTCGACGTCGTGGCAAAAGAGGAAGTAGATTCGTTTTTCAGCTCGGTTGATGAAAATTCTAAACCAGGTATTAGCAGGAAGAGAAGGTGTATTCTGTAAATTATATGAAATCAGGTGGCCAAGAAATAAAAGAAATTACTACTACTATATTCCATGATCGATCGATCGATCTTACTATTTTGATGTATGTATCTATTACACATGATTTATTCTTCTTTTCCTTTTCTTTTTTTTCAACATATGTGAATTAATTATTATTCGATTTTCAAGAATCCGATACTCACACAATTTGGATCTGAATTTTGAATTTGTTCTCTGTCTTGGAGACTTATCTTGTACTATCTATTTCATCTTTAATGAGAAATCCCCAAATTTTGACTTATCGTCAGTTTCCATGTTACTAGTAATTTAATTTGTTCATCCTTCTCAAAAGCTATATAAATGGTGACTTATCCTGATTGTTAAGAGTCTAACATCGGCCCTTCAAGGATGCTTGATTTCTTTAATATGGCTCGGATAATTCTTTTCTCGTGAGCTAGCTTTGAGGTTGAGTTAGACCTACAATTTATTCTTTATGCTGATCCTGATCGATCAATACATAATTAAGGACATGAATTGTTCAGATTAATGTTTTTTGAGGTTCTGTATATGTGGTTTTTGTATTGATTTTGACATAGGAATTAGTTGTGATATTGTGAGCTTTGTTTATCTTGCTATTGGGTGTTCCTATTTTCCTGTCTATCTTGCGTTTTGTTTGCTTTTTTGGAGGCTGAGAATCCATCGAAAAAAGTCTCTCTACCCCGCAAAGATAGGTATCGGAAACAGTCTCTCTACCCCCACAAAGATAGGAATAAGGTATCCATATGTCCCATTCTTCCCTTATCCAATTTGTGAGATTACAGTTGTTATTGTTGTATTGTGAGCTTTCTGCCGAGGCTATGGGTATTTTGGAACATTTATTACCTAAATTTTAGCATAGAAAGAATTTTTAGTTTATTGGTGCAGTAAAATTTAGATCTTTGTTGGTGGCTCCATCACACAGCGTGTACTAATTGAAGAGGTTGACGTGATCCATGGTGAAGCTAAGAGTTGAGTGACTGACACGGCTTTGGGATTGATTTCCAACCATTTTCTTAAAACGAAATGGACAGAGGATTCGTTGTTTTCATTGACGTGAACAAAATAAGACAATGTGCTGTCTTAACGCGGATACCATTTGTCCCTATTCCCTTTCATTTCCCCCCTAAATTTTCTCTCTAAATTTTCGCCAAAATTTTAAGTCTTTTCTCTTTCCCTCTTCTATTTATTTCCTCCTAGGTTCTCAGCTTTGCCCAAGAAATCACGGCGTGACTAGTATTTTGTGATATTTACACAAATAACCGATTGGATGCATTGCTTTATTTTTCCTAATTCTAATCAATAAATATAAATTATACACGGATTATATACGGTGCACATATTATACATCAGTTGATTACTTTTAGTTAAAGGTTGGGTAGGCAGCTATGGAGAAAATAAGATCTCTTGACCTCTTACAATTTCAATAGAAGAAAATGTCTTTTTCATATCTCTTATGTATAAAAAATGAATATCTCATGTAAAGAAGTCATAAAACTATATAAAAAAAAAAGTTTGTAAAGGGTCAAAAATTTATTTCTCCAGCAGCTATGGTTAATTATTCTATTTTATTTGCATCATCCATGTTGACCCGAAGTATAATATTGTATATGTTCCAACTCGAGGGTTAATTTGAATTTTTCAACTCTTACATAAACTTGCCGTCCTATGGAATTGCGGAAAAAATTATATCCTTATGATTACCTATTCAAAGCCTGTGACTGCAGTAGGTGTCTCGACAACTTATCCTCAGCAAAGAAGGTTTCTAGAGGAAAAAAAAAATATCAACTATAGCCACCAGCTTCTCATTTTTCATTTGAATATTACGGAGCTCATTAAGCAAATTAATCTTCATATTCGTTGAACCCAAATTTGAATCTCCTCATTTTAGATAAAACAACAACATATCCAGTGATGTTCAATAAACGGGGTCTAATGAGGATAATATGTACGTAGACCTTACCCTACCTGAATTAGATAAACAGAAAAATACTACGTGGGAGTTGTTCATTGTGCATAGTCATTTGTACCTTAACTTGATAGGGTTGAAAATGTCCTTGCAAATTGTATGAATGAGAAAGTCCAAAATCATTCATTTGTCTGACATTATCCATAATACTTCTGCAATTTTTAGCTCGCCAACAGATATAAGATTCAGAAAATTTAATGAACAACGGAGCTATTAAAAAACAATGAAACTGATAGTGACAGATAAAATTATTAATGTGATCTAAGTTATTACTAATAAATATTTACTGGTCCTTAGCACTGATTTGCAAAATTAAATATCCCATGTGCCAATGATAATAAATATTGGTCCATATCCTTGATTTTTTTTTTTTTTTTAAAAAAAATATCCCATGTGCCAATAATAACGCTAGAATTGGATGACAATGAAAAAAAGGGTTTTTTTATGGAAATGGAAATAGCAATAATTTAATACGATTAAGTGGTCCCAAAGCCTACACAAGAATCTCTATCAATCACTTGTTACACAAAATTGAATTGACTTGACACAGATTGTGGAGGACCATCCTAATGCTTATTTATTGCCTAAGATTTGCTCATTAAGGAATATAGGCTCATGCTTACGTCTCTCCATATTAAAAATAAAAAAAAGGAGAAGTAGATTACCTACCTCCTTATAATTAAATACTAAGACTTACTGTAACATTTAGTTCTGTCAACAGTCATCAGTACTGTTAATTAGGAACACGAAGACAGGAGCCTCTCAACAAGATTTTAGATCTTAAACCATAAGCCAAACGGAATAATTAAGAGGAAACCAAAAAGAGAGTTAACAGTGCCAAGTGTCCTCCTTCTTGTTGAAGTAATATGTTATCTCCTTATATATATGGTCCTCACTTCATGAAGTTGAGTTAAATTCAATGCTTATTTTCTTTACATTGACCCATTTCAATTATTCATTTACCAGATGTTAGGCCACATGTTATGTTACTCATGCACAAACATAATTAACACTTGATTTGTGTATCCTTAAGTAAGATTTTTTGTAAGCAGCGGACAAATTCTTCGTGGGAGAAAAGTCCAAATTTATTCTTCAACGGCAAGGTCCTTTTTTAAACAAACTCTTAACCGAGGGGCATGTATGATTGATTTTGCATAGACAAATCTCTTATGATAATTAGAGGCACAAATCCATTTGCAAGTTCTCTTTATTACATGTAGTTCCTACAAAGGATCGGACTAATGACATATATAATACTTGAATTCTCGATGTTAATGCGCTACATAGTTGATTCGCTCCCAGAAATATACATAGTTGATTCGTTCCCAGAAATATAGTCATTTCTGTCCCCTCACGTCAATCCCACGAGCCTCTTATCCATTCTCATTGAAAGACGGCGGAGAGGTGGATGACGGAATCAACTTTATGATAGGATCCAAAAACATAAAGTGGACTAGCCAAAGCGTAAGTCTTACGTATTGTTGAATTTATTGCCGAGAGAAATTAAAGGAGAATATATTTCAGAACCAAAACTGGGGAAAGGAAAATATAATCTTTAGATGGAAAAGTAGAAAAAAAATGCCCAGACAGGAAAACTAGGGAAGGAAAAAAAATTAAGAGGAAAGTAGGACTAGAACTCAAGCATCGTGTACTTGTGACTGGAATATTATGGCTCTTTGTCTTGTGTGACAGGGGGAAACTTTGTTAGATACTCAGTTGCCATTTCACAGATGAAAACAGATGTTAGTACTCATTACTAGCAGATTGGATCCTGCAAAATATATATACGAGGAGTCGTTTAGTTTAAGTAGTCTATATAAATGGCTAAACTATTTAATTAGTTACTATTCTGGATATATAGTTAGCAGTCTTTAAAATGGGAATTAAAATCCCTAGAAACTCTTGATTGAAACCACTTCTTATTTGCCAATATACTTCTATTGTCCATTTTAATTGGACCGGCGGAAATTCTTTCTAGTTATCTTAATCTGCATACATAAGTTAGCAGGAAATAACACTCCATGTCTATTTGGAGAAAATATTTATCCGAAATGGCCCATATTTTTTAAATATTATCCAAAATGGCCTTTTTATACATTATTATACACTTTATACAAGGTTTATACGTTGTCTACAGTAATTGTATAATGTTGTATATCGTGTGTATAAGCACTGTTGCAAAAAAAAAAATTGGCTATGCGGATGTAAATAAAAAATATGGCTACGTGGATGTAATATCTTATGATGGATTATATATTATTGAAATAGTCCCGTTGTTAGAACTACTTATCATTGTGCAATTGGTGTGACTGAGAAATATTTTTAGGATTTTTATTACTCGAAAATAAATCATTTTTTGGTATTTGGTTAATTAAAATATTTTTGAAAACATTTGACAAAGGAAAAAGTGATTTTCTTAATATTGGGTGGTAGTCATTTTCCTTCATAATTATCTCAACTCTTAATTTCATATCAAAACTTCAATTAATACTTAGATATTATTATCAAATTTTTAATAAAATTTTCCTGAAAATATAGCCACTTCTAACCAAACAACGATAAATATATTTAAAGAAATTAAATCATTTTGCCAAAAATATTTTCTTTCTAACCAAGGCACTAGCAAAGAAATGTTTGCATTGTGTGCTAAACTCGGACCAAGGCTTAAAATGATAATTTGAAAGGCTTTTCAGACGTCGAAAATGTAGTTGGGCTGCAACATTATAGCAAAACCCAAATGCCGCATGCAGATCTGACTTTGCTGGGCTTTAATCCATTGTGGCCCATTTATGCAGCCTATTTTTCCTGACCAAAAAGCTAGGATATCGACATCTGTATATAAGAAATAAAGAAAGACTTTAATTTAAGATCATAAGATTCAAAAGTCTTTCTTTATTTCTTAAACTCCGTATCTAGTCAAATTAAGACATTTAAATTGAGAGAGAGAAAGTAATAACTATTGGCATTTTTTTTTTTTGGGTCAAAGATTAGGCTTAGCAATTGAAGCCTAAAAATTGATATTATATAGCCAAATCTCAACAAAATGGAGAAAATAGGAGGAAAAGAAAATTCTCTTCCTAATTTCATGACGAGTGCAAAACGCAATATAAATTAAGCGCTTCGCTAGTCAAAGATAGTATAGTTTAAGATCCTCTTCATAGGGATTGGTACAAATAATTACTCAAACGGAACCTTGTTCAGTATTATTCAAGTAATCAAAATTAGAGTTTATTATGGTTATAAACCATGATTATCGACTACGAATGTAATTAAAGGCAATTGACAACGAAAGCAAAGGTTACTATTAATATGAGAAGTAAGGGTAGACAAGACAGATGCAAGATTTTAGCAATTAGCTCCGATTCGTTTTATCATTCTCTTCTAAATTTTATTGAGTCTTTTGAATTCAATAAGTAATTAGTTTAACTCAAGAATCTAATAAACCTCTTTCGATTATTTATTCAGATTCCACAAATTAAACTAATGCAAGCCCTGAGAATGTTTAAAAAACTATGGATGGAAATAGATCTTCAGACGACTTCTCGCGAATATCGTAAACTTATAACCCAAGATAAATTATTCAAGAGTCTTTTGATTACTCAGTAAAATCATTCAATCCAGAGTGAAATCAGATTTATATTAAGACAATTCATGAAACACTTTCTGTTCCGATTAAAACATCAAAAAATATCTCAATAATCAAACAAAGCTACTATCCATGAGTTCGAGACTGATGAAAAGCCTGTGAACATATGCAAGAAAACATTAAGGGTTTAGTCTCAAGGAAAACGTCTCTCGAATATTTTCCTCTCTTGGTTCAACTAATAATTCAAGAAGCTCTTTCGATTACTTAGAAGAATCACCAATTAAAACCAAACAAAATAATGCAAAGATATTCACCAAACAATTCCTCTTTCGATTAAATAAAGTAGAAAATAACTCTGCAATTCAATTCAAAACTCCACTAACGAATTCAAACATAAAACAAAAATCGAATCTAAAAACGTCAATCAATGCATCATGTCTTGTCAAACCCTATAAGAAAACTACTCCATAATAGAATAAACGAACATAGAAGAAATAGAATTAGAAAACATTACAACCGACGATTGATCCAAACTCCTGTATTGAATCGAATCGCGATGGAAAGTAACGAATTAGGCCGTCAAATCCTCTTCTCCACTCCTCCAATTCTCCCTAGGTCAAAAGTCCCCCTACTAACCTAATTAGGATGAGCTAAACCATTATATAGTCCCAGGGGTTTGTCCGTAAAATGTCGAAATTAGCCTCGAATTAAATTCCTCGTCCGCTCGCTGTGCGATCGCGCAGCTAGATATCACTTCGCGTAGCACTATCACCAGTAATTTTGCAAACTGCCTCTCCTGCGCAATGGCGTGCGCGATGACATGCTCGGGTGGGCGGTCGCGCACCACTTCGTGTGTAGTTTCTCACTTGTTTCATCCATTTTGCTCTCAATTTTGGTTCATCCTCAACTACACATAAAACGACGTAATTTAGCAATATCCACACATAAAACCTCTAACTTCACATAAAAATCATGTAAAATAAGCTCATAAAACTCGAGGAATATCTAACCATCATTTCACGCTTGAAAGGTGTATCCCCTCAGAATAGTAACTAAGTAACTATCATACCGTCCAAATATACAATAATGCAAAGCTCTTTTGTTGTAGAAAAATCAAAGAGAACGAATTGGGTTCAGTCATTCAAGATCTAATTAACAGCAATTACGAAAGCCAGGTATTTTTACATATTTCTAAATCAACAACTACATAATTTTCATCTGGAAAAATTTATAAAACTTACATCTAAACAAAACAATTCGAGAAGAATTTCAATATCACAAGTTAGAAAATTCCACGGTGATGCGACATGTATGTATCACATTATATATCACTGTATACCACACAAAGATTTTCATTGATATACATGAGATAGACGGATACAAGTTGATATACACTTAGATATATTGTGATATGCACGGATATGGAGGGGCTTACACGGATGGGGTCTTTCTTCAACCTCGAGCTTTCAATCTTAAAATTATCTCAAATCCACCACCTATAATCTTCAAACACCTCAAAAATAGTTAATCAAGCTCCTTGAGGGGTGATATACACAAATTTATATGGTGATATACATGGGGATACATGGATGTAGTATTCTTTAACCTTGAGTTTCAATTTGAATATCATCTCAAATCCGCCTCAAATCATCCCAAAACAGCTCCAAAATTGATGTTCAGGCTCCTTAAAATGTTTCCAGGAAAACTCAATATCAGTCAATCAAAAGCTATGCAATTTTAGCGACCAAAGCTCTGAAAACTCCATAAAAACAATAAAAATTACAACACAAAAGAGTATTTTTTGGATGAGTATAATAAGAGAGAGACTGGGGGAGAAACATTGGAAGATTTAGGAGAGAGAATAGTAAAGAAATTAAAGAATACCGTTTGGAGAGAAAGGACTTTGCTTTGAGATATTTTTTATGTTGACATTTTTTTTTCTTTTTTTTTTTTTTGTTGAGAAAAGACATCATTTCCCCCCTAAACTTGGCCATACAACTCACTTTAGCAACTAAACTTAACCTGTAGTTATATACCCCCTAAAGAGCATAAGTTTCAATTATTTTCTACCTCAAGTTGCCCAGACCAATTGAGGGCTGGGTGATGTTTGACACACGCTATATTATTGGTCCGTCATTATTATTATTATTATTATTATTATTATTATTATTATTATTATTATTATTATAATATTTAATCCCCACCTAATTTTAACCCGCCTCCACCTAAATAAACCGACCCATCCCAAACAAATACCCCTAATCCTATTCCAATCGGCATAACACCGTTCCACTAAATATCCGATCGTTTTAAAGTCAAAAACCCAATCGTCCATACCAAAATAATATGTAAATCTTGTCGTTTCAAAGTGATATTGAAGATTAGTTACACATAAAGGTAAACGATTTTTGTATTTTGAAGTTAGGGTTTCTCTAGAATTCGATTTTAGGGCTTTACTTGCAAAAAAACTTTATCTTTAACTTGTATTTCATTTTTTTTGGTGAAAATGGTAACTGATTCTTGTAATTTTTCATTTATTTTTGATTTTAGGTTCTGTGAAGAAAATGGACGGTGTGTTTATGACTTTGAGGTTTCACCATGGAGGTAATTTTTGGAGGTTATGTGATAGATTGTTTTCCTGCTGATGTTGATAAATTCTCTTATTTTGAGCTTTTCTACTGTGTTAAAGAAATATATTACAATGTTTCATCTTGTTGTGTACATATTAGACCACCTGACTGTTGGTATCTAGTAGAAGTTAAAAGTGATAGGGACATTATTGGTATTGTACCTCAATTAAAAAATGGAGATATTATTGTAATTTTTGTCACTCATCTTGTTGAGGAACCTGTTGTGATCCCCCCCGCTCTTCCACCTATTACTCATATGGGTGGAGAATCCTTTACTGCTTTAGATAACCCCTCATGTGCAGGTTTAAATGAGGGGGTTGGGGTACGTGAAGGTAGTCAAACATTTGGGGGTAGTGAAGGCTTAGGATTTGAAGAGGTCGCCTTTGGTGTCGAGGAACGCTTAGGCGGGACTTCAACCGTACGTACCGTCGCTACTACTACTTCAGCGATGACGATGATGATTCGATTCGATTGGGGTAAACCGAGAGCTGAATCGAGGAGTCTAACAATGTAGTGGCAGAGGAAGGTGAAGAAGAAGAATTTGATAGTGATGTTCATAAGGAGGATAGGAATCTAAGGAAAGAAAGGGTGGCTACAAAATCAAAGAAGAAAGAAAATGCTAAGAGATCCGCGGATAGATTTCCAGAGCCAAAGGGTGTAGACGGGATACGTACGAGTATTTATCTAGGAGTAAGAGTACCTTTGAAGGAAAATTAGGTGGGCATGAGCCATTTTATGACTCAGATGAACCTTTTAGCTTTGAAATGGAGACTGATGATGAAGGTGAAGGTGTGGTTGAAAAGCCTACCAAAAAGATAAGGAGAGCAAAAAGAAATAGAAATAGAGTTATTTTTAATCCTAATTGTAAAAAAATAGTTTGGGAGATTGGTCTTGAATTTGAAAGTGTTAAATAGTTTACGAAGGCAATTACTAGATATGCAGTTCAAGAACATGTAGTGTTAGATAAATATGTCAATGAACCAACTAGTGTGAGGGTAAAGTGTACTGCTGGTTGTCCATGGTTATTGTTTGGCAGTTATGATTCTAGAACAAAGGATTTTGTTGTGAAGAATTATAATCCTGTTCACAAGTACAATGACACAACAAAGAATAAATTGGTAAATTTCAAGAATGTTTCAGAAAGGTACAAGGACAAAATTATTTTTGAACCTGGCATTAGAATTTTTTATCTTTAAAGTTTGGTAAAAAAAAGGATTTGGAGGTGTATATTGGTAGGACTGTGGTAAGGAAAGCTAGAAGAATTGTTTTGCAACAAATCATAGGTGACCACGTGGAGGAGTTCAAAAGAATTTTAGATTATAGGGATGAGCTTTTAAGGACCAATCCAGGTAGCACATGTGTGGTTGAAGGTAGCACATATGTGGTTGAAGGTTAGGCTGAGTGAAGAAACTTTTGAAGGTGGAATTAAAATGTTTCAGTCCTTTTATATATGTTTTAATGTCATGAAGAAGGCATTCAAGGCTGGTTGTAAGAGAGCAATTGGGTTGGATGGCTGTTTTTTAAAAGGTGTTTGTAAAGGCCAATTGCTTCGTGGTCATTTTGTTGACGGGAACAACCAGATGCTATCTTGGCCCCGGGCAAGTTGTTAAAGTTGAGAGTACTTTTACTTGGAGATGGTTTGTCAACATTCTAATTAGGAAAGTAGCCGTCTTTGCTCTTGTTGCTGTCACGACCCAACCCACGAGTCGTGCGGGCACCTACCATATTACTACCCTAGTAGGCGAACCCTTACTAACTAAACCCAATTATTAAATAGATGCGACAACAATCTTTCAAAAATCACAAAAAATTAAAGTAAAAGCTTTGTACAGGCTCTGTTTTAAAATACAATAAAACTGAAAAGAAATCCCCGGGATCTAGTCTAGATAGGTACAAGAGCTCCTACAGTACATGAAGTCAAAATAAATGACACAGCCTCTACCTGGAGTGAGATAAGCGAGGCTGTAGGAGAACGCCTGATAAATCCACACGACGAAAATTCAACAAAACCCTGCAACATATCTACACCCAAAAAGGTGTAGCAAGAGTAGTAACAGTACACCACACGTACTGGTAAGCATTATAGGTCAACTAAGATTAGTTTACGGAATACAATATAGAGTCAATAAGGTAGGCAGATAAGTCAGTGAACCTCAAGATTCTCAATAAGATTATTACACCCTCACCACTTACCTTTCCGCCCCTCAACTGCTTGCTTCTTTTATTTCCAAGAATTATAGGTGTTATACTTAATCGCAACCGTTCTCTTCCTCTCATTCAACCTATTAGCTCTCATCTCCACGCTTATCATGCCCTCTAATTCCTACCCTTAATTGCCCGTGAAGTTCACCTACTCAATTTTTCTTACTACAATGCGAGGCACCCGGGGTGTTTCACTATCTGAAAGTCTGCTACTACATTTATCTTATATTACCCATCCTTCCACACACAATCTTCACAAATTCCTAATGATAGATAAGTGAAAAACAACGACGGTAGTACACACATGCATAACCTAGAAATACGAGATGTAGTGCAATGCAGAATGCGATGCAAGGGCCCAAACACACTGTACATACATGCTAAGTGATGTCATTGCTCAGTAGTCATTACCTGCAGGGGACCCATGGTATCCATGTACCACTTGTTCCGAATCCACTCCTCAGACCCGAGCCATAAATCCTTCGCTCTGGAAAGAACCTCGGATGCGGATCCACATCATAAAGAATACTCATATCTAGCTCAACGACCAAAAGACCAGATAATGCAATTGCCCATACTCAGCCTCTCCTGCTACTTGCATTTCCTCAGAACCCATGCAATGCAATGCGATGATGCATTAAATCAACAAGTGATAAATCATGCCCTTTGATGGGCACTGTGCTAGTCCGACTTACTTGGTCCTCTCAAAACAAATTTCTTATTTATAAGAACGATAGCCAAGTGAATAATTCAATACAGCTGGAAATAATGACGAAAATCACCCACTCCTAGGGGTGCATAAATTAAACACGAAATACCCCTTCGTGATAATAGTACTCACATTAATAACTATTCGTTGTTACCCTAGCTACTATTTACACAAGAATTTAGTTATGTTATAGGATATGTCCAACCCAACTCCATGTTCGCAGACCTAATCATGCAGTCTCCCGTCAACTCTAAGAGTATATACGATTCGCTAATTAAAGTCTAACTCAAGTAAATCATAACTTGTCTCGTTGACGAACAACTAATTGAATCTCCATGAATTTCTCATCTTTCTAGCCTTCATCTGAATCCGTGAGAGGTAATAATCGTAGGGAATGGTGGAAAGGAAATAGAAAGGTCTCTTTTTCTTGGTGTCAAGGGTTTTTATTTCATATGGAACCCTAGGAGCATCTTTTAGGAGTCTTTTATTGAAAAAGGAGAGAAAATAGACTAAGTGACCAAAAATGCGGTCACTATTTCGCGTCAGACCGCCGCGGGTCGAAATGCCCGTTATAGCGATTCGCCATGATTGGTCCGATTGACCGCTATAGCGGTTCGCGTCCTTCCCTGGCCGCAGTTTTCTAATTCTTTCAGAAATTGATTTTTTCCATTCTTAACCCTTAAATCGCACCATAGAGCTCATTATTTATGACCCTAGACCTAAATTGGGTATGGGTCTGCGGAATATTAAATAACGACAGGACGGGTCATTATACCAGATACCAATTAAATCACCGTTCGTCCCCGAACGGGGTGGGGTGAGGTCAGGGTCACCTCCCTGGGCCCTACACTATAGGAGATAGAATTTTAAGCTATCGACATAGGGGCAAGGAAATTTTTCAACAGAGAACGAAAATTTTTCATGGCCACCGCTATAGCGGTTAGAGGACCACTATAGCGGGACCACTGCAGCGGTCAAATTACCGCCCTTAGCGGTCATCGTCCAGAACTAAAAATAAATGGGGTGAACAGAGTTCACCCCTCCCACTTCCCACTCATCCCCCATACCTGTAAACTTCCCCTCTCCCCACGAAAATTCTTCCCCCTTACACACTACTCAACCCGTTCATCTCCCTCCCCACTCTCTTATAACCACCCTAACCCCTTCTATTTCCCAAAACACTACACAAAACAGATAAGAAAATAAAGGATTTTCCCTACCCCCCCAAAGTTCACTTTTTTTTTTTTTTTTGCCAAGTTTGCAGATCTCTTACCATTTCAAGGTATGTGCTCTCTTTCACTGTCCTATAACTCGTCTATGGCTTCCTATTTCAAAATTTTCATGCTTAACTTGCTAGATTAAGAAGAAATTTGTTTTTCTAGACAAAAAGGGGTTTTTGGTTCTTGAGGAGGGCAGTTCCTTGGATCATGGAGTGTTATTTCACTATTTCACGTTCATAATGTTTTAGCAACACTTTGTACTGAAGATCTACTAAATATGAGGTAGTTTTACGTTGGGGTGGAATGTTTTATAGTGGTGCAATTTTTTCGATGTTTTTGCTCAAAATATGGTAACTACGGTGGTTGAAATAGGGAGTTGTAAAAGTCATGCATGCTATCATACTACTTGATCCTTGACAAAAATGGGAAAATCATGGTGAAAATTTTGGGTTTTCAAAAGGTTGGGGTAGGATTTTTTCGGACTGGGGAAGGTGGGACCGCTGCGGTGGTCCTTTTACCGCTACAGTGGTACCACTGTAGTGATGGATAGATCGCTAAGAGAGGTCCTCTTAGGTTGGGAGGTGGCCGCTATAGCGGTCACCTGCTCGCTATAGCAAGCCCGCTACGATGACGAGGCACCGCTATGGCGACGCCTTGTCCGCTGTAGCGGCCATCTTACTGCTATAGAAGCTTCGCTACAGCGGCCATACCACCACCGCAGCGGAGCCGCTTCAGGCAGAAGTGAATTTTAGGATTTTTCTACTATTTCATGCATGGTCTTTCACCGCTAACTCTTTGTACCACGCTATTCTAACTCTGTTTTTCACTTCTTCAGGCTAACTCTCTCGTTTTATTATGGTAGATCAACAACAACAACAACCAAGACCACAAGGACAACAACCTCCAGCTCCCCCCGCCTATGTCAAGTTCCCTACCCATGCTTGTAAGAGGCACTTCATGGAACAGCAGACCAAGGGTCTGCTTCACGAGTGGGCTTTCATTATGGATCGAGTTGAGGAGCTGGCCCCGAAATTCTATCAGACTCTACATCGCATTCGTTGGGGTCCGTTAGTCGTGGAGCCCGGGACTATCAACTGTAACTGGGTCTGGGAGTTTTATGCTATGATCCCTACTGTGGATTGGACTATCCCGGAGCCGCAGATTACTATCCGAGTGGTTGCTATAAAAGTGGGTGCTGAGGCCATCAATTTCATTCATGGGCTACCCAACCCTCCACAGGATGAGCTTCGGGCCAAGGACATTGAAGAAAATGGAACGTGAGGATGTTGGTGAGGGAATCAAAGAGGAGGAAGGCTACATGGGTTATCTCCCGTTTGGCTATTAAGAGTAGACACTTTACTCTTGGGGCCCGGAGGTGGTTAAACCTCGTTGCCCGATGAGGTCGCCCTTCGAGCAATACTACAAATATCACTTACCCACGGGCCCTTGCGGTGGCTTGCATCCTGGATGGTGTGCCCATAAATGTGGGTATGCAGGTGATTGAGGAGTGGCGGGGTTTTATGGCCAAGCTGGCCCGAGTTTGATGTTTCCCTCCCTGATTACCCATCTTTGCCGTAATGCTGGGGTGCCTATGGAGCCTGGGGACCGCTATGTGGAGTGTGATGTCGCTTTTGACCCACTGAAGGTCAAGGGAGCACAGGGCAGGGGCAAAAGGAAGAGGACTGGCTCGGATGACAACGATGATAGCAGTGGCCCACAAGGCGAGAGTGGTCAGTCACAGACCCCGGGTATCCTGGAGCGCATGGAGGCTAATATGACTGCGGTGAAGGCGGCCATAATGGGGTTTGCACGGCCTTCTATGGGGGCCAAGTCGTCTAGCAATGCGCGGTAATGCGGCTATTTATCGCGGGAGCGACGAAGAGTTAAACAGTCCCGGCATCAAGATGGGAGAAGCTGTGGATGCCTTGCAGGGCGCCTATGGATCCTTCGCTCAGGCCCATGTGGATCTCCGGGATGACTTGAACGAGGAGAAGAAGAAGAGACGGACTAGGGACAAGCTATTTGTGAAGATGTGGAAAGGCATCAAGAGTCTCCTGAAGGCCCTAGTCCCGAAGGTAAAGCCTCCCAAGGTGACTACCAGAGATGCCTCCCAGTTCTCCTTCCTTAGTGAGTCCAGACTTGGCAGCAAGGATTCTAATGACTCGGAGGATGATGGCGACGAGGCGACTAGCCGAGGAGTGGCTTAGAGCTCCCCCCCCCCTCTCCCCCCCTTTGTTTTTCAGCTTTGGTTAGTACTTGCCCTTGGTAGGGCTTTGATGTTTAGACAATTTGCTTACTTTTGGTTGTTTTTAGCATGATTGGATAATTTTTATTTTGTTGTTTTGGTGCGGGTGCCCCGGTTTAAGGGTGCTCGTAAGACGATTGTCCTAGTTGGACGGATACTTTTATGAATGTATTTGCTTTGGAATCAATTTCTTCTTGGTTTGTTGATGAACTAACCAAATAGGCAAAACAGGGGAGGAAGGAAAGGCTACTGGTCAAACGGTCCGCTACGGCGGTCACTCGATCGCTATAGCGGTAAGTATGTCGCTATAGCCGATCCTTGCAGAAATTTTAGGTTTGCTATGGCGGTCCGATTCCCGCTATAGCGAGCCCGCTGTAGCGGTCCCCATGCCGCTACAACGGTGCTACAGTGCCAGTGGGCAGAACTTTTTGGCCTCCAGCTCGGATCGCGTAGGGGTTTACTTAAATGATTAGTGCGTAAAAACATGGTTTTCACTTACGAATACGAATGCGCTATTAACTTACTAATATTTTCAGAATCAGTACCCAGTCTATAACACCACCATTATCACTGAGATTCCATTCGTCCACAAAAATACTACGCATTTGCTACAGAACATATTCCTCGAGTCAGATAGAGAGACACTAATTGGGATCGACAGATACCAATTTGCCCATCGAGATACCAATTGGAATCAACCAGATACCAATTGGATCCAACTAGGTGACGACTAACGGGGTAGCACGATAGAATGAATAAAAGGAAAACTTTCTAGATGCCCTATAGCCTCTTGCAGAAGGGGTACAGACGTCATCGTACCATTCCACAAGACTCTACTAGACATTTTGCTTTTGTACTTGTGAGACCGGTAACCTAGGCTCTGATACCAACTGTCACGACCCAACCCATGGGTCGTGCGGGGACCTACCATATTACTACCCTAGTAGACGAACCCTTACCAACTAAACCCAACTATTAAACAAATGTGACAACAATCTTTCAAAAATCACAAAAAATTAAGTAAAAGCTTTGTACAGACTCTGTTTTAAAATACAATAAAACTAAAAAGAAATCCCCGGGATCTAGTCTAGACAGGTACAAGAGCTCCTACAGTACAGGAAGACAAAATAAATGACACAGCCTCTGCATTGAGTGAGATGAGCGAGGCTGTAGGAGAACGCCTGATAAATCCATACAACGAAACTTCAACAAAACCCTACAACATATCTACACCCAAAAAGGGTGTAGCAAGAGTAGTATCAGTACACCACACGTACTGGTAAGCATCATAGGTCGACTAAGATTAGTTTACGCAATACAATATAAAGTCAATAAGGTAGGCAGATAAGTCAGTGAACCTCAAGATTCTCAATAAGATTATTGCACCCTCACCACTTACCTTTCCGCCCTCAACTTCTCGCTTCTTTTATTTCCAAGAATTACAGGTGTTCTACTTAATCCCAACTCTCTTCCTCTCATTCAACCTATTAGCTCTCGTCTCCATGCTTATCATGCCCTGTAATTCCTACCCTTAATTGCCCGTGAAGTCCACCTACTCAATTTTTCTTACTACAATGTGAGGCACCTAGGGAATGTTTCACTATCTGAAAGTCTGCTACTACATTTATCTTATATTACCCATCCTTCCACAAATAATCTTCACGAAGTCCTAACGATAGATAAGTGAAAACAACGACGGTAGTACACACATGCATAACCTAGAAACACGAGATGTAGCAATGCAGAATGTGATACAAGGGCCCAAACACGTTGTACATACATGCTAACTGATGTCATTGCTCAGTATTCATGACCTGCAGGGGACCCATGGTGTCCGTGTACCACTCGTTTCGGATCCATTCCTCGGACCCGAGCCATAAATCCTCCGCTCTGGAAAGAACCTCGGACACGGATCCACATCATAAAGAATACTCGTATCTTGCTCAACGGCCAAAAGACTAGATAACGCAATTACCTATACTCAGACTTTACTGCTACCTGTATTTCCTCAGAACCCGTGCAACGTGATGCGATGATGCAATAAATCAACAAGTCATAAATCATTACCTTTGACGGGCGCTGTGCTAGTCCGACTTACTCTGTCCTCTCAAAATAAATTTCTTATTTATAAGAACGACAGCCAAGTGAATAATTCAATACAACTGGAAATAATAACGAAAATCACCCACTCCTAGGGGTGCATAAATTAAACACGAAATACCACTTAGTGATAATAGTACTCACATTAATAACCATTCGTCGTTACCCTAACTACTATTTACACAAGAATTTAGTTACGTTATAGGATATGTCCAACCCAATTCCATGTCTGCAGACCTAATCATGCAGTCTCCCGTCAACTCTAAGAGTATATACGATTTGCTAATCAAAGTCTAACTCAAGTAAACCATAACTTACTTCGTTGACGAACAGCTAATTGAATCTCCATGAATTTCTCGTCTTCCTAGCCTTCATCTGAATCCATGAGAGGTAATAATCGTAGGGAATGGTGGGGAGGAAATAGAAATGTCTCTTTTTCTTGGTGTCAAGGGTTTTTATTTCATATGGAACCCTAGGAGCAGCCTTTGGGAGTCTTTTATTGAAAAAGGAGAGAAAATAGACTAAGTGACCAAAAACACGGTCACTGTTCCGCTGGACCTCGGCGGCGGTCAAAATGCAGCTATAGCGGTACCGCTATGGCAGTCCCTTGACTGCTATAGCGGACCGCGACCTTCCCTGGACCACAGTTTTCTAATTCTTTCCGAAATTAATTTTTCCCACTCTTAACCCTTAAATTGCACCATAGAGCTTATTATTTATGACCCTAGACCTAGATTGGGCATGGGTCCGCGAAATATTAAATAACGACCGGACGGGTCGTTACAGTTTCCCTAGAATCTTGGTTCATCTTGTTTTCTTCAATGTAGCAGATTCTTCGATTTTGGTGTAAAAATGATGAAATTGTCTCTGATTTACACCTAGAATTATTGCGAATCTATTTATTCTTGATGAATCCAGCATCAATTTTTCCTCCAGCTAAGTATCCACTTGTAACTCTTTGTTGATAGTTACTTGTATGTGTTCCTGTTCTAATCCTCTCCATTTCAGGTGATTTCTTCTTAATGATGGTCCCAACTAAGCCTTGCATTGATCCTTTCCTCTTCAATCCGATTTTAACAGCTTTCGTAGTGATAGATCTGCATAACCAAGTAAGCTGCCCTTTTCTCTGAAGATTTAGATCCCTTTTATGCCTTATTCTTTGCGTTTGTTGTGTAAGAACATTGTTGTGATTCCTTTGCTCTTGTTGTTTGTTGTTGTTCCATGTATTACTTTGATTTAATCTGCATAAATTTGATGTTTGACCATTTGACTGAGCACCATTTGATGCTAATACCGCAAACAATCCATTTACCATATTTACTTGATTAAAAGCAAAGCAAACATTGTGCCAAAATTTCTTCTGAATATGTTGCCCTTTCTTATATCTGTGATTCTGTACAATACTCAGTTCCCCAAAAGTATGAATTTGATGTTCTTCCTTTTGATAAGACATTCATCCACTTCACATATTTGAGAAATAAGTTGAAACTGATCCTCAGATATTTGAAAAAAATATTACTTCTGCCCAAACTGCTTTGTTTCTCTTTTCCATGAATTGTTGTGTTGTGAGGTACTACCTTGTTTGTTATGTCTTGCCGTTGCCTGAGAAAGTGTTGTTGTTGCTTGATATCTTGAGAACCTGCAAAACTGACCAAACTGTTAGTAAAAAAAAATCCTTTCCTTTCTCCTCCCTTAGAATTTGAAATTTAGGATCTCCTATTCCACCCTCTCCTCCTAATGACCTCCTTAAGGTACCCTGCTTCTCAATCATATCCTCTTTTGAGATCTTATTCTTAAATATGGTATTTGTGACTTGTCACTTGACGAGGCTAAAGTGTATAGAATTATATGCTCGTACTCTATCAAATTCTAGTATAGTTTATGATATCGTCGCACAGAGATTGAAAAATCTAATCTACAGACTTGTAGTATTTTGGCTACTATTTGAGAGAATCAAATTGATGAAAAGAGGGTAGTGTCTTATATTTGTAAACCTCTTAAACAAAAGAAAAACAACTTTCGAAAAACTTATAGGTTAAAAGAGTTGGGAATCGTTGAATTCACTTGATATTGTTATCATAATACAATCTCATTTCTACATGTATTTCACTTAAAGAATAATTGCTTATTGCTAATACAATTATATATTGTTCACTTGAAAATCATCAATTAATAACATTCCTTGAGGTTATATATATTAATTGATTTATAACTAGTGAAGATTAAAGCCGAAATAATCTTGCCCGATTTGTGCTGAAGAATAGTAAAAACCTCTTCAGATTATTTTTACCTAAAATCTATAATATTGCCTACGAAAATTCCTTCTTGAGAATTAAAACTGAAGAAAGCAATATCATGCCTTTTTTAATGGTAGATAACTAAAAATTACTTTTCCTCTACACATTTGTTCTTTATAATATATTAATTTTGCTTCGTGAGAATTACAAAATTAATAGATAAATAACTAAGAGTAAAGTATATAGAGATGATAGTAACAATTAATTGAATTCTACCATTCTAGCACAAACTAGATATGAATATGAAGTGTTTCGGGACAAGCATGTATTACAATTGAGATAAGTAATATAATAATATATCAAGCTTCTTCAACTATCCCAACAATAAAAGATTACTCCATGAGGTGGAGTATTCCAATCCCAAAATATAGAAGAAAACAAGAAACTTTAATAATTAAAATTCTAAAATAAGCTAGAATAAAGAGAGAGAGAAACCAAGTTTTGTTTCTTCCCGATTGATTGATGATTTCTTACAAACTTTTTCATCTTATTTATATACATGAAAGTCTAGATGCATATAGGATGAGTTGTAGATGCATCTAAGATGAGGTGGAAATGCATCTTCAAAGTGAATTCTAAATGCATATAGGATGAGGTGTAGATGCATCTAAGATGAGGTGGAAATGCATCTTCAAAGTGGATTCAAGATGCATCTAGGATGAGGTGTAGATGTATCTTCAAAGTAGAGCTATATGCATCTAGCTTTTGATCTTGCATCATCTTTCCTTCAATTTATTCTTTCTCTACTTTTCCTTCTTGTTGTCTTATTATCCGGTCATTCTTCTTCCTGCAAGTTTTGTTAGAAATATGTGGGAATTGAATATAATATTCATGTGATTTTGTTAAAATATTATATTTTTAGTTATCAAAATACATGAATAATTTATACTCATCATCACTGTTAAGAATCCTCCTTTGCTTTCTTCCAAATCCCTGAATCTATGGCATCTCACAACACTTTTATCAAGTTCTTGATTTTCCAATTTGTTGCCCACTCTCAAAATATGTGTGATATTCAGTTGAATTCCTCTTTCCAACTCCATAACCTGCTCTATCCAATCTGCTATACTCCAAGGAGGTTTCCACCCTTCAGTTAAGATCTTTTGAACCAGTTGCGAGTCATTTTGAATTATCACCTGCTTGTATTGTTGTTGACTACACCATCTCAATGTTTCTAGGATAGCCAAAGCTTCAGTTTCATTATTTGAAGCATATCCTGTTTCTTCAGCTTGAGCATAAATAAGATTTCCATCTGTATTTCCCACACAGAAACCATAAGCCCCTCTACTTAGATTTCCTCTTGAAGCTCCATCTGTGTTGCACAAAATCCAACCCTGTGGTGAGGGCTTCCAATACACCTTAGTCATTTTCTACTTTGGTTTATATCCTTCTAACAATCTTATCATGTCATCCGACTTTCCTGGTACCATTTGGATTGAAGGATTTCTATATTGAATCAGTCTCTGAATAGTTGTGGCAACCTGATATATGACCCTTCCAACTGATTTCTTTTCTCCATATTTGATGGTATTTCTCCTTTTTCATGACTCTCATATGATTACAGCAGGCATTGCTTGATAGATTCATTTGAGCCTATCAGTGACAGGGGCTTGCCACCATTTCACCATGATCTGTTGTAATTGTAATCCTTCAAATTTCAATCCTGCAACCATTAAGGATCTATTGCCAAATGCAGAACAAAGAATGTGTGCAAGACATGTTCTTGCCAATTTTTCCAAGATATGCAACGGCATAGTGATTAGAAACTACTTCTAGATATGTGCTAAGTCCACATATGAGCAGGAGTTGCAAAATTTTTTGGATCATATGGAGAAGCTAGGTGATGAAATAAATGGAGATTTGTTGTATTACAACATAGATAGGTGGTCCAAGGTCTACTTTAAATACCCGTTATTGTGACAGTTTTGACAACAACATGGCTGAGAGTTTCAATTTTTGGATTTTGGGGCCAAGGCACAAGACCATTATCACAATGTTTCAGGAAATTAGAGTCAAAATGATGAGAAGGATAGGACAACCAAGGGAGTTTTCTGAGACTTGGATAACAGATATCAGCCCAATGGCTTTCAAGGTATTGCAAGAGAACACATCAAAGTCAATGAAATGTACTCTTGAATGGAATGGTGAATATGATTTTGAGGTCAAGGACAGCTGAGATAATAAATTCATAGTAAATCCGAACACCAAGACTTGCACTTGTAGATCTTGGATGTTGAAAGTTATTCCCTGCTATCATGCCATAGCAGCACTTCATTTCAGAAAATTGGAACCTATTCACTATGTTGCACATTGGCACACTAAGGAGACTTACCTCAAAACCTACAACTCATTCATTCAACCTGTTACTAATATGGCAATGTGGCCAAAGTCAACCAACCCTCATGTCCTCCTATCTGAGATTAAAAAAGCTGCCAGGTAGGCCAAGAAAGTATAGAAGAAAGAAGCAGACAGAAAACAAGACAGGAAAGCTGTTAAAAAGATGTGTTGAGATAACCTGTAGCTTGTGCCATGCAAAGGGTCACAATAAGAAGGGTTGTCCTATGAATCCATAATCTGTAAGAGTCAGAGGAAGGGGAAGGGGGAGAGGGACAACTACCAGTTCAACAAGGTCAAGTGTTGGTTCTTCTACAGTACCAAGTGATTCTCAACCAAGTAGAGGAAGGGAAAGACCAAGAGGTTCTACCAAACAGGTAAAAACTTTCCTTGTTATTTACTACTTGATTAAATTTTAGAGTCTTACATTGGGACTAACTACTTGAATTTGAATTAAGGTATGACTGCTAGAACATTTGAAACTGGAAGGGCAAGAGGACAATCTTCTACATCACAGGTATTACTTAGCTTGTTAAATTACCACTTTATCAATTTTACAATTCTAAGTGTTGACAACTTAAATGTGACTTAGGCTTCTGATGCAAGTGCATCAGTTACTGGAAGAGGGGAACCCTTTAAGAGGCCAAGAGTTGTTGGAATGGGAGTGCTTCAAATCAAAAGTGGTTTCAAAATTGTCAATGTAAGTTTGCATCCTCTTTAACCATTTTCTGATTAACTTACAATTTTTTGATTTTTAATGCAAACAGCAAAGCCTAACGGAGTTCTACTTTTTTAATGCAACCTGGAATGCCAAATCAGTCTTCAACCATGCCTATGAATTCAACAGTAGTCACTGGTAGTCTTGGCCATCATAAACCAACACCAGGACGACTGAAATGGAAATGAAGTCCAGCTATAACACAACAAGGTCTTCAAGAGATAAGAGGACAAAAGAAAATGAGAACAAAGGCCAAAGCTGCTGAGTTAAATCATTTAAGCCAAACAAGTTCATCAACTGCCCAAAAATGAAATGAAAAAATGAAGTTGAAATAGTTTAGTTGTGTATGTGTATGTCTTTGATACAGGCTGTTAAGCAGCAGTGACTACAGAATTTGATGTTGTTTCTGTGAAACAATTATGCAGCTATGTCTGCTAGATGATGTACATTTTTGTGAAAAGATTATGCAGTTGTGTCTGCTTATTTTAGTCTATATAAATTCTGCAGTTGTGACTGCAATTTTGCTTGTATTGACAATCAACCTTGCAATATTAAGTAGCTATGACTGCACTGATTTGCTATATATGTTCTGGTTTTTTGAGACAATTCAATCTTGCAATTTTGTATATCACACTAAATACGTTAAACAGATTTAAGGTGGTCAAACACATTGAATGGATGACACTAAATGCATTATACAATTTTGAGGTGGTCTGTAACGACCCGGTTGGTCGTTATGGTTCTTTCTGTGTTTTCGCCCACTCGCGAGCATTGATTAGCTCCCTTTTGACCCGAGGGGACCATTGGTATGCTTCCCGAGGTATCTAGACTGAATTCGGGCAACTTTGGTAAAAATATGGGCTTTAAGTAAAAAGGGTTGACCCGAAGATGACTTTTGGGCAAACAGGCCTTTTTCGGAGTTTCATCGATTTCGAGAGGTTCGGATGGTCATTTATAACCTATACGTGTATTTGGTTAGATTCCCTATGCATTCAGATGCATTTCGGGACATAGGATGGGAGATTGGAATTAGGCATCAGGGGTTGACTCGGTCAACGAGGCCTCCGTTGGAAATTCTGAGACCACGAGCGCGTTCGCAACGCATTTTTGTATGGGTTTAGGTGGTCGGTTTATGAGCAGATAGCCTCGGGAATAACTCAAAAATACGATTGAGGACTTAGAAAATTATGGGAATTCTGGTGTCTGGTGCCCGCAATGGCGGCACCAGAGCCGCCCCAGCGGTATCGCTGTGGCGGTGTAATGACCGCTGGGGCGGTAATGTATGAAATGGGCCATACCGCTGTGGCGGTATCCCAGCAGACGTAGCGGCATTCCAACCGTTGTGGCGGTGACGGGCAGTTATATTTAATTAAATGTGTCTTAAATAAGTCTTAGACCCTCATTATCTCATATCTTGATATTGGAGCTTAGAGAGACTGTTCTTGGAGATAAATTGAAGAAATTCTTGGAGGTAAACTTTGCCTTATCCTTTACTCTTCCTTAATCACAATCATTTTAGATTCTTCCCGTCCTTTTAACATTTTCCTAGAGATGGAATTTCGAGGAGGGTTCTGGGACATTTTTCCTTAGGGTCATGTATGATAAATTGATAATGTTAATGCTAAAATTTGATGAATCTAAGCTATTGATCATATATCTCCCACTTTTAACATTGAATTTTGATTTGGAGACCAGGGTTTATACCTAATTTGGGGTTTTCACTTGAAATCGCATTTAGACCAATTCTTGAGTTAAATCAACAATTAATGGCCGAAGTTATGATTCCTTGGGGTACTTAATTTGATATTTTGCCGGCGAATTTCTCGCTTTACCCTTGTAGGCCCGTTTTCCCAATTTCTAGGGTTAAGATGGACCTAATTGATATCATAGCAATCTTAGTATCATTCTTCATGATTTCTAATATAGAATTCAATTATGCTTAGACTACTTTGGTTCTAAGCTTCAGAGGAAGGGCAAGACAATAGAGTGACTTGTTGGTGTTACCGTTCGACAGTCCAGGTAGGTTATGGTTTACTTTTTATGAGACTTCGTATAGTGAATCACATATTTAGATTTTGAGGTCGGAAACAGCATGTGAACCTTCGGGTATGAAGTTGGGATGGATATTGCCTTAGGTCGTCCTTCGATGTATGTTGGGACTAGCCACCCCGTTATGTGTGTTTGATTGATTAATTGTGTGGCTTGATACTATGTGTGGTTGATAGATGTTGAGTCCTGCTTACCGTCCTACTTTGGATAGAATGGACATACCGTTGTTAGTATTTGTGCTCGATATATGTTGGCGTACCCACTGTTGGTACTTCAGTTATTGATATGTGTTGGCGTACCCACTGTTGGTACTTCAGTTATTGATATGTGTTGGCGTACCCATTGTTGGTACTTGACTTGATATATTTTGGCATACCCACTGTGGTGTTGTGAGATGATATATTGTGGCATACCTCGTTGTGGTATTTGTGATATTAAACCTGATTGTTGATGATTGACATATGTATTGCACGCATTCTCTCGTATTCATGCATGGCCGATACCCGGTGATGATTGAGCAAAACTGATATTTGATAAACTCTTTTACTTAAGTAATTGTGAGAAGGCCGATGTCTGAGGTTCAATTTCGAAATCGTTGATTTGTGAAACTGATATTTGACAGACTCTTTTGAGTGACTGTCAGGAGGCTGATTGTTACACCCCGTACTTTCGGAGAAACACTCATTAAATTTAAACGTAAGTATGTCGAGCTATGGCTAGGTAAAACAACTTTGGATTATGAGGAATGAAGCACTATCAAGTATGATCAATGATAAATATCATGTATGGAGAGTTTTGGAAGATTCCGGGACCAACCAAAGCGCAGAAAATAAGTTTGTCGAAAATTTGAAAAAAAGTTGGCAAATTCTGGGCAGAATTTTGGGTCAATTTTGGAGGGGTATATCTCCGGGTATATAAGGAGTTTTAACGTGTTTCAAAATCCTAAAATGAATTTCTTCGAGTCTAGTTTCCAACGCAATAAACCATTCGTCAATCCGACATCTGAGCAGTGGAGTTATGGACGTTACAAGTTAGGCGTGACGGAGTAGAAAAACGTCACATAAAGAATCCGGGCTGGCTACAGACATTCGACCCTGAACCACACCTATAAATACCCCTCTAACCCATTAATTTTCATCAATTTTCACCATTTTCTCATCCTCTACATTTCTAGAGAGATCTTGAAGAACTCTTGAGGGTTCTAAAACTCTTCATAACTTCCCATAAATTTCCATAAACTTCCATAATACTCCATAACCCTCCATAATCTTTCACAACCTTTCCATATCATCAAGAGAGAATATCAACATCAAAATCTCAAAGAAAATTCATCGAAGATAATTGTTCTTGTTTCTCTTCAAGGTGGTGATGAACTTAGTCTTGGAAATGGGTGAATAAAGTGAAGTTCTTCCACTATAAGGTATGTTTTTCCTACTATTATTTACATGATTGAGATGATGTAAAGGTTTAGTAATTTTTACAAAGGAAAGAATCATAGGAGAAAAGTCATAAAGAGTTGAATTAAAGTTGATAGCCATGAGGTGAGTTTGAAAGAGAATTTTGGATTAATTTGAGATTAAATTGAATATAATTCTTTGATTGTGGTATTATGGATGTTGTTATGGTTGGTTTGAAAATTGGAGAAACATCGTGTGGGATGTTTTATGGAATATATTGGTATTGATATTATTGTTGATGTTGTTGATACTGTTTGGGAGTTATTTTGGTAGTTGGAGGAGGTAAAGAATATAGGGGAGATGCTGCCCGAATTTCAGCAGATTCTAAATAGATTTCATTTGAATGCTTGAGACAAGTGCATGATATTGAGCCTAATGATAATATGGATGGTTTACGTGTAGAGTTGTGAGCTTGGAAGAAGAAACGTTGAATGACTAACGCGACCGAAAGGTATGTTAAGGCTTTCCCTTTCTTTCATTTTGGCATGATCCTATGACATGAGCGAACAACGAGTAATCGAGTCTCGATATTACTCTACTCTTAGAATTACTAGGAGTATCTCAGTTCTTGATGATCCTATACCCCTTGTTATGACGGTCCCTTATGTTCATGGGTCCTGAGTTTTGTATCATGATAATGTTAGTTTATGTTTATGCATTACATTCATTTGCATACATGCATATTGACCCGGGACCAGAAGGCGTTATATACGCGTATATTATATATATATATATATATATATATATGTGTGTGTGTGTGTGTGTGGGGGGTATGGGAAAATGGCGAGGCGTTATATACACACACACCGATCACTCGGGTGCACGTTGATAATGATTATTATACCCCGAAGCGGGCCGCCCGGCGGGCCATTATGTTATTATGCCCGAAGCGGGCCATTATGCTATTATGCCCGAAGAGGCTTATATGGATACGGATCGGGCCGTACGTTCCCGCACTATGACCTATGCATATCATACGCCCTACGCAGGCATTTTCGTTAGCGTACATATAGACGCATTCACGCGTACACACCCGCCTAATCGACTTATAGATGCATTCGCCCGCCGCTTAGTTTACGAGTTTCGCATTTTCTTTATGACTCCTATGCGTATGTTACTCTTTTCCGCCTTACATACCCGCACATTTTCCGCACCGACTCCTTATTGTCTCGGGGGGCCGCGTTCATGCCCGCAGTTCGACAGCGGGAGGAGCCGTATTGCATCCCAGTCGCTTCTTCGCCCGACAGCGGAGCACTCTCTCTTCACGAGCCGCCGTCAGACTCGGTATATGTTTTGATGTTTGGCGGGTAGACAGGGGCCCCGTCCCGTCCGTTAAAGATGTCCGAAAGATGTCGCAGAGGCTCATAGACATTTATATTCACGTACGCATGGCCCGCTCGCACTTGTTTGGTTATATAGTTTTATCGGCAGCTTTGTCGGCTTGTACCCAACCCGCTTAGTGATTTATGTGTGTATATACTTTCGAGGCGTGACCTCCGCTTATGATACCATCGCCGGCCAGATTATGTTGTGAGTGCCCTCGTGTGGCCCGGAACGAGCATGAGCGGGTGTATGTTATGTACGTATCGCGGCATCGAGGAGGCCGCTCGGGGCGTCCCTCATAGCCCTCCATTGGCCGTGGACAAAGTGGTATCGAGCAGCTGGTCTTCTCCCAGGGGCGTGTCTACGAGCCGTGTCCAGAGTCTTGTTTATGGGGTGTGAATCGCGCCACACTTATAAACAAGAGGTCAGCAGTGGCATTTAGGAACCATCGACCTTTCTTTCTCATCTTAGATCGTGCCGTAGAGCTAAACTATATGATGTGATGTCCCTGACTCTAATCCTAAGTGTTTCGATTACGGATAAGCAGTTGATTATGCCACTATGAGGTAATTGATGAGAATTGAAGTTGTTACTCTGAAAGACATGTTTCCTGCCTTATTGATATTGATGGGGACCGGGGATATAAGAACTCGAGCTAGATGTTACGAGCATTTGTGATCGCCCCCGCGAGGCGTTGGATGTGTTTTCGGGTCGGTGCAGGCAGGAACGAGGCAATAACAAGTATAGAGGAAACTCTGCCAAAATTTTTACAAATTGAATTGTTTGAATGTCTATGCTATAGAGAAATAATGAAGGGAAAATGTGACAATCGGATGTTTGGTAAGTCATGTTTGAATGAACCATTATGAGAGGCTTTTAAAGAGAAGTTTTAGAATGATTTTAATTTAAGGGAAGAACCCTGGAGGGAAAAATGATTAGTAATTAAAGGAGTTGGAATAAGTGCATTTAAGATTTCGAAGAATTGAGATTTATCAAGATATAGGGAAAGTTGACACTAAGAATTCAAATGCAAAGATTACACATTTATATCAAAGTAGTAAGATAGATATGGAAAGAAAGTTAACGAGTAGGGGAAAGTCTTACTCTAGAAGTTTATACATATACATAAGATCAGACGGGTTGATGACAGTACACGTGCTCGTTTTATCAAACTTTCCCATACGATGTGGGTTACATCGTATTTAAGTCACCAATCATTCGACTTCAAAGGGATTCTGAATATTTGATAGTTGGTACTATTCTGAGAATTATTATGGCCGAGATACTTGGGGTATTAATGACAACCTTGAACTCAAGAATGAGAAATGGTTAGGTAAGTTGGATTGTAATTATGATTGTCTTCTCGGATTGTTTATATAACTTCTAAGCGTGATGTTGCTTGGCCGACGAAGAAGTAGAGATTGTATTAACTTTAGGAATATGTGGTGTATTTCTAGCTAATCCTTATAAGAAAGATTCACCTCAATTTTTTTCAGGCAGGTGGGTGAAGGTTATTTGATGATAGAGAAATTAGGTGCGCTGTCGGTTTATGTGTAAGGAGATAAGAGAGTAGGTGTACAAGTGAGGATAAAATATCGCAAGGATCGATTTAGTTGCTACAGGAAAGTAAAGGATGCAAGGTTGATTATCTTAGACAAGGAGACAGGGTACAAGTGCGAGTGAAGATTTTTAAGTAAAGTTATATTGCCGGGATTCACAGTTAGACATAGAAAGATATGCTAGGAAGACCTACAAATTTAGACATACGAAAAAAAGAATATGAGAAACTAGAATAGCCCGAGGGAAAAGGAGCATATGAGCTTTACAATTAGAAATCTCTGGCTAGCTGGGCAAAAAGAGAGGGAGATGTATTAAAGCCACAGATTCAGGACAAAATCAAATGGCAATGGGATATCTTGCAAGAAAAGGTGTTGAAAAGCGATAAGAAGATAAGTCACGAGAGGCTACATTGAGTATTATGTATACGTTTATGATTGATGTTACGACATATTAAGAATATTGATTGTGCTGTATGTCAAAATTGAGGTAGCAAGCGCAACAGAAAGAATCAGGATTGGATTTTCTCTAGAATTAAAGTCGGATAGCGGTAACGCGACCAAATATGTAAGCACGAGTATCGAGAAAAGTTGCGATATTAGGGAAGGAGAGAGAAACTTGGACAAGGAAAACGTATACCCATTAAGGATCAGGTAATATAAATGAGGAAGGGGTTAGGATGAAAGCAGGAAAAGCGGACGATAGGATCAAATTTAAATAAATCAATGGGAGATAGAGCAATGTTGTACGTGACAAAGGATGAATGTGAAGACCCCCAAATCAACCTATACGTCTGCATAACCCGAACCAAGAAGTTTGGAAATAATGGACCAAGGTGCATCCTTGAGAAGAAATAAATAGGTCTTATGAGAGCGACGAGAAAATTTTAAGCTCCTGAGACTTGACCAGGAGGATGGATGTGAACCCATAATTGGTACGCCTATTTAAGGGAATGTACCCCAAGAAGAGATTTTCGTTGTTGGGTGCGGATTCGCACTCGTAATGAAACACTCCAAAGTTTCCTAATCTAAGAGTAAAGGATGACTAATGGAAATAGGCATTTTACAAGTAAAAGAAACTATGAGGACTAAAAGAAGGAGAAGGTGTCAATGAAATGGTTAAAGGGAATTATGTGGCCGCCGATAACAAGGAGAAGGTTAGTGAATCAGTAGGCTTACCCAAGGGAAAACAAAGTTGAAATTATATGATAATGGTTGTGTGAAAGATGCAAAAATGAGATCATGGAGAAAATTGAGAAAATTCTATATATATATATATATATATATATATATATATATATATATATATATATATATATATATACGCGCGCGCGCGTGTGTGTACAAGTTGAAGTATCATAAAGGAAGATGAAGACTCAATGAAAGAAGAAAGGAAAGAGTGTACTTTGTGAGGATTTCATGAAAAGAACAAGAACAATGGCATGCACCACTGTGGCGGGACTATGATGCACGCTTGTGATGCAAACAAGTAGTTAAGAAGAATTATGGGGACAAAACGAGCGAAGCTAATGAAAAGATTTAGCCGCGGGAATGGATGGTGTGGAATATTAACTTCTAATGGCATAGTATAGATATAAATCGTAATTTGGAACCCGCAGCAAGAAGAATTTCAAGGATATTAAGAAGACCGTATAAGAGACTAGGATTAAAGGAGCATGGGATAGTCGGACACTCTGGAAAGGGCCAAATGAATTCCGATGTCCTCATTAATTCATTAGCCAGGGGACTACTAGTCATGAGGGGTAGAAGTGAAAACACAATAAAGAAGGTATTTGAGTTGTACCTGATATGTATAAGAATTTTGATTTGATACAAGAACTCAATTTGCAAAAAGGAAAATAAGTTAAACCATGCGATGAAAAGAACTCCGGCATTATATGGAATAGAGAAGTTGAAGGACCGCTAAGGTCGGCCAGGTGACTATCAAAGGTTGTTAACACTCAAAGGTTATAGTTATATGAGAACATCCTTTAAAAGGGGGGAAGAACAGATTTAGTTCTAAGATGAGCTACAATATTTCGAAGCTCAAAAGAGGGAAATATATTGGATTGAAGGAGTCAAATTTCGAGACGTACCGATATGTCAAGAATGTGAAAAAGAAAGCATGACAAGATGATGAAAGTTTAGCGAATCAAGAAGAATAAGTTTCGTCGATGCGACACGTTGTATTTCGGACAATGACTTGAATCACTCGCGCCGATAAAATTGGGTCATGACAAATTAGTATCAGAGCCCTAGGTTACCCGATCTTTAATACAAGAGCGTGTCTAGTAGAGTCTCGTGGATCAGTGCGATGAGCTCCGTACTTATCTGCGGGAGGCTATGGGACATTTAGAAAATCTCACTTTCTTTCTTTCCATCGTGCTACTTTATTCAAATTGGTATCTGGAAAGACCAAATTGGTATTTGACTCTTATCTCTTCTTACATAGATGGTGAGGGCTCGAGCTACTATAGCCCCAGGCTAGGTGCCAGAGCGCGCAGCTACGGCTGGCACCTGAGAGCGAGCGACAGTCAGAGGGCGCGGCAGAGCGAGAGGCCGAGGAGCTGCCCCAGCCAGGGGTAGAGCTCCGACAGTGGGCCAACGATGAGAGAGATATCCATCTCCCGAGCCCGAGTATCAGCCGGGTAGAGACCAGACCGCAGAGGATAGCGTGGCCCCAGCACGGACACGGCCGAGGTTATTCCGACTGTGCCGTGCATGACACTATGGCCAGAATTCTACTTCACCTTGATACCCAACAGGCTGCCACCGATGTTACTACTCCCGGCGAGAGTTCACAGACTAGGGTTGGGGAGCAGACCCCTGAGCAGGGACCTACGTGGGTAGCACATCCTGCGGTAGCTATGGCTCCTCACATTGATGCTATACCCACCCCTGGTGAGGATTTGAGGCCCATGGGTGGCGCCGTTATGACTACTGCTGATCAGGACCTGGTGGGGAGGTTCAAGAAGTTAGAGCCACCAAGTTTCTCTGGTACTTTCTCTGAGGATGCCTATGAGTTTATTCTTGATATGCATGAGCTGCTGCACCGTATGGGTATAGTAGAGACCCACGGCGTCGATTGTGTGTCCTACCAGATTCGCGGTGACGCGAAGACGTGGTGGAGGTATTTCGTGGCGTGCAGACCTGAGGGTTCTTCTCCTTTGACTTGGACTCAGTTCTACCGGGCTTTCCTTGAGAAGTATGTGCCCCGTTCTTTGAGAGAGGCTCGTGGGGAGCAATTTTTACACCTTGAGCAGAGGGGTATGTCCTTGGAGTCCTATGTGACCCGTTTCCTCTACTTGGCCCATTATTTTACTCTGTTGATACCTACTGAGGCCGTTAGGATCAGACGCTTTGTGGGAGGACTAGTGAGCCCTCTACAGATTTCTTGCCTTTAGATGGAGTCTATGGGGGCTTCTTTCCAGTCCATTATTGAGCATGATTCTATGGTTGAGGGCGCCAAGACTCGTGCTTTTAATGGTGGTGACAAGAGGCCACGTCAGACTGGCAATTTTAGGGGTTCTGTACGAGGGGCGCCGGCCAGTTTTGGGGGCCACCTTAGCCCTCTTCCGTTCGTCCCGTGTATTCAGCATTACCGGCTTCCTCTAGTGAGCCACCTAGACAGAGAGCTCCTGAGAGTTCATTCTCTAGACCAGTGGACAGGGATGCTTTATTCGGGTCTTCAGTTTTCGTGTTTTAGCACTCGACTCCTCTTACCTGTTTCTCTTGGGGAGAGGCTAGGCATGTTGCCAGGAGATGTCCCCGACCTAGGCGGATTATCAGCCGCCGAGGACTCCTGTATCATCCGGTGGTCAGTCGGCGAGGACCACTTATTCAGCGGTGCTCGGTCGGGCCGCGGTCCTTTCCATGGTTCTGCAGGTGGGTCCCCGGCCCCGAGAGGTGGTGCTCGTAGTGCGAGAGGGGGATCCCGCATCGGGCGTGGTGGAGCCTATTGTTACTCATTTCCCGGAAGGCCCAAGAAGTGAGGCTCTCGGCCGCGATCTCGGGTACCATTTTCGTCCATCATAGAAGCAAACGTTCGTGTTATTTGATCCTGGATCCACTTATTCGTATCTATCTGCATTTCATGCCATTGGTTGGGATTTACCCCATGATAGCATAGATATACTTGTTCATGTGTCTCTCCTACGGGAGATTCTCGTAGTTGCCGATCGAGTCTACCTAGTCTTGTTTGGTTACTTTTATGGGGTACGACACTTGGGGTAGATTTGATGATTTGGATATGGTGGACTTTGATATTATATTGGGTATATCCCGGCTTTCTCTTTCGTGAGATCTTGGATCGTCACGCCAAGACTACTTTAGCCATGCCAAGCATTCCTAGGCTTCGAGTGGAGGGCATCTCTAGTCCCCGCTCCGGAAAAAGATCATTTCCTTCCTTTAGGCTAAGAAGTTAGTAAGTAAGGGGTGTTTAGCGTATTTGGCACATGTTCGTGATATGACGCGCTTGCATCTCTACCCCTTGAGTCTATTCCTATTGTGAGCGAGTTCGCGGAGGTATTTCGGTCAGACTTGCCGGGTATGCCACCCGATCGTGATATTGATTTCTGTATTGATGTGAACCCGGGCACTCGCCCCATTTCCATTCCACCATATCAGATGGCACCTGCCTAGTTGAGGGAGCTTAAGGAACAATTACAAGATTTTTTTAGCAAGGGGTTCATTAAACCGAGCGTCTCTTCTTGGGGTGCTCCCATGTTATTTATGAAGAAAAAAGATGGGACTATGAGGATGTGTATTGATTACCGCCAGTTGAACAAGGTCACCATTCGAAACAATTGCCCTATACCTCGTATTGATGACCTGTTCGACCAGCTTCAGGGTGCTTCGGTGTTTTCGAAGATCGATTTGCGTTCTGGCTATCACCAGTGGAAGATCAGGGTAGAGGATATTTCGAAGGCAGCATTTCGGACGAGATATGGCCACTATGAGTTTCTAGTGATGTCTTTTGGGCTTACCAATGCCCCAGCTGCATTTATGACTTTGATGAATGGTATCTTTAGGTCGTTCCTGTATTCTTTTGTGATTGTGTTTATTGATGACATCTTGGTGTATTCCAAGAGTAGAGTAGAGCATGACAGCCATCTTCGTGCCGTCCTTGGGTTGTTGAAGAAGCATAGTTTGTTTGCTAAATTTTTCAAGTGTGAGTTCTGGTTGGAGTCAGTAGCATTCTTGGGCCATGTGGTGTCCAAGGAGGGGCTTATGGTTGATCCACAAAAGATTGAGGCTGTGAGGGTTTGGGCGAGGCCCACTACAGTTACCGAGATTCGTAGTTTTATGGGTTTGGCCAGTTATTACCGTCGCTTTGTGAAGGGTTTTGCTGACATTGCTTCATTCTTGACCAGATTGACTCAAAAGGATGTTTCCTTCCAGTGGATGGATGATTGTGAGGAGAGCTTTCAAAAGCTCCAGCTTCTTTTGACCATTACCCCGATCCTAGCCTTACCTGTGGAGGGCAAGGACTTCGCTGTTTATTATGATGCTTCCCGTATGGGTTTGGGTGCGGTGTTTATCTTGGGAGGGTAGGGTGATAGCTTATGCCTTCCATCAGTTAAAAGTTCACGAGAAGAATTATCCTACCCATGATTTGGAGTTGTTGGTCGTAGTCTTCGCCTTGAAGGTTCGGAGGCATTACTTGTATGGAGTCGATTGTGAGGTTTTTACCGATCACCGTAGCCTTCAGCATGTGTTTACACAGAAAGATCTTAATTTCAGGCAACGCCGATGGATGGAGCTCCTGAAGGACTATGACATCTCTATTCTGTATGACCCTGTTAAAGCCAATGTGGTAGCTGATGCCTTGAGTCGCAAGGCAGTAAGTATGGGGAGATTAGCTCGATTGGTTGTTTCCGAGCGTTCGTTGGCTATGGAGGTTCAGACTCTAGCCAATAGTTTCGTCCGTCTTGATATTTCAGCCTCGGGAGGGATTTTGGCTTGCATAGAGGCGAGGTCATCATTATTGGATAGGATCAAGGCTCATCAGTTTAAGGATGCTCAGTTGACCAAGATCCAAGATAGGATTTCGACGGGTGAGGCCAAGGAGGCCATGATTGATGCTGAGGGCACACTGAGGATTAGAGGGCGTGTGTGTGTTCCTTGGGTTGGTGATCTAATTCAGTTGATTTTATCTGAGGCCCATAGCTCTCGCTATTCCATTCATCCGGGAGTGACTAAGATGTACCGTGACTTGAGGCAGCACTATTGGTGGCGCCGTATGAAGAGAGATATAGTTGATTTTGTGGCTAAGTGTGGAAATTGTCAACAGGTAAAGTATGAGCACCAGCGACCCGGTGGGGTGCTTCAGAGGATGCCCATTTATTACACCCCGAAAAAATTTCGCGTTACTAAGGTTGCAGATGGCTTAATGTGAGCTCAAGAAGGAGAAAATATTACAAGTATAAAGGATGAAATTCTACTGTATTAGCATGAGGATAGCATGAGTAGGATATTTGAAATTCGTACAATATGATTGGAATGATACGTTAAAAAATATATAGCCCTCATAACTGTAAGCTGAGGTGGGGCCCACATGATGGGATTTTTATAAAGGACATATGAACAATATATGTGAAGTTAAACACAACTCAAGAAGGACCCTTGAGCCAAATCCAAGTGTAAGCCCTCCAAAAAGATGTTTTTAAGTTACGTTTTCGGGTGACCTGACTTCGGGAGGCCATAACCCCATCATGGAAAACTCTAAAAATAAAAAGTTGTAGATAATTGAAATACCTTTCGAACCGTAGGTTGTGGGCCTTCATGTGACATAGGGATAAAAAGTTATGGACGTTTTAAGACAGAAAGGTCAAGCTGGGCAGTGGGCTCGGCCCAACCCGACTCAAGGTCGGTGGGAACCGACCCAAGACCCATATATAAGGGCTAAATTCATACAAATTCATTCATTTACACATCGAGCAGCCCACAAACTTTTAGAGAGAGAGAGAGAGGAGAGTTATAGAGAGAAAGTGGAGAATCGAGCAAGTTCAAGGCCCCGAATCGCGAGGCTCGTGAAGAATAAAGTGTAGTACGAGTTGTCGTCATCATTTTAAGCTAATTATTGAGCTTGGGGGATGATATTTTGTGGTTAAGCTGCTGCTAAGGTATGTATAAGGTTCCTTTTATGTTATTAAAGTGTTTATTTAGAGTTTTAACGGATTAGAACGGAGGAAATAATGTTAAAAGCTCGTTTGGCATTTTTGGGAAGTTTATAAAGGTGGGTCTATTTTAGTGGAGTTAAATGGATGGAAATATCTGAGTTATGATGTATATTGATTGTTGATAATTTAGCTGAATTGGATTTTTTTTGGGGTTGTCCAGCTTATAAAGGAAATGCTGTCGAAATTTCGTTAGAAATAGAGATAAGTTTAAGGGATTGATTATAAGGATATATATTGGATTGATTGTTGGTAAATTGATATTGTTGATAGATTAGCACAACCCCAAGATGGACTATGGTTAGCTGGAAAGCGGCAAAGGTATGTAAGGCAAACCTTTCTTCCTTTGGCATGATTCTTGTTGTTATTCGTTCTATATTTACTCCATATGATACCATTCTTAGATTAGTAAGGTCTAAATGTTTCTTGTGGTGGCTTATTGATATTGTACTCCTATTCGTTCCGGCGGAACACCCATAAGGTGCCAAGTTGAGTTGTGTATATGGTTTTACTAACGATTTCGAGGAAAAGAGTTTTATACTAAAGCAAACATAAATTTTGATTTTTCAAAACCACTCCGAAAGGGGTGCGAGATTTTACAACTTCATTTCATTTACGATTTATGTTTATATTCCATAGTATCATCCCTTTGTATTGATATGATCATTTATTCTTTGGGTAGGGCAATAAGATGAAATTGAGTAGAATATAAGTAGTAAAAATTTCATAACAATTCTACCCTCAAACCTGGAAGTATGTCCTCCTAAGTCTAGTGAGATACAAATTTGATAACTTCTTATGAAAGATTAAGGCTAATAACTGGATTGTGATGAATTGATTAGTGAGTTATGATATGCATTGAAATTGATATTTGTGGATTGAGTTTATGTTGATATGATGGTGATATTAAGCGGAAGCGGGCGTGCCCGAAGGGCCATTATTATTAAGCCGGAAGCGGCCGCCCGAAGGGCCATTATTATTAAGCCGGAGCGGTCGCCCGGCGGGCCATTATTATTAAGCCGGAAGCGGCCGCCCGAAGGGGCCATCATTATTATGCCGGAAGCGGCCGTACGAAGGGACTATTGTGATACTAGCCGGAAGCGTCTTTTCCGGCGGACCATTACGTTAACATGTCGGAAGCGGCATGTGTGTTGGATTGCATTATTTACTTAAAGATTGTTTTTGAGACTTCGTCCGCACATTTATGTTTCTTCAGCCGAAGGTTTGCCAGGCATTAAGTTAGATTGTGATTTCTTCTTCTCCTAAGTGAAATTATGATTATGATTTGTTACCACCTTACATACTCAGTACATTGTCCGTACTGACATCCTTTTGCCTGGGGACGCTGCGTTCATGCCCGCAGCCTCAGATTGTTGGCAGGTTAAGTGTATAGCTAGGATACTTGATGTCAGCTGGGATTGGCAAGTTCCACCTCATTCTGGAGCTGTGCTAAGTCATGTACAAATATGTATGATTATGGGTATGTCAGGGCCCTGTCGTGACTCATAACGTTCAGTTTACTTCTTAGAGACACGCAACGGTGTCTCTGTGGTATGTTTGTCGAGATGTCGACAAAGTGATGTCAGTTGAGTCATTTTTGGATTTTAGAAGATTATTTATTATAGATAATTTCAATTGATTTAAAGTACTTATTTGATGGAAAGTTTTCATAATCGTTATAAAGATAATGATTTATATTTGGAAAAATTTTATGTTCTTAAAAGTTTTTGAAATGACAGGTTTTGATAGAGCGAATGTCTGAGGGTTCGCTTAACTCTGATGAGAGTCGGGCGCCCGTCATGCCCTACCATTATTAGGGCGTGACACCATTCCCGAGTGGAAGTGGGAGAGGATTACTACGAATTTCGTCACGGGTCTTCCGAAGACCCTTGGCAAGTTTGATTCTATTTGGGTGATAGTGGATCGGTTGACTAAATCTGCTCACTTCATCCCGGTTCAGGTTTCCTATACCGCGGAGAAGTTAACCAAGATGTATATTCAGGATATTGGGAAATTACATGGGATCCCTATTTCTGTTGTATCTGATTGGGGTACTATCTTCACTTCCCTATTCTGGAGAGCATTTCATGACGAATTGGGTACCCGATTGGACTTTAGTACAGCTTTCCATCCCTAAACCGATGGCCAGTCTGAGCGGACCATCCAGGTACTCGAGGACATGTTGAGAGTATGTGTTATTGACTTTGGTGGTCATTGGGATCAGCACTTTCCCTTGGTAGAGTTTGCGTACAACAACAGTTATCATTCGCGTATTGGTATGGCGCCTTTTAAGGCCTTATATGGTAGGAGGTATAGATTTTCGATTGGTTGGTTCGATGGTTTCGAGGCTCGACCTGGGAGTACAGATCTATTGAGAGAGTCCCTTGATAGAGTGAGAGTTATTCAGGCCAGGCTCGTAGCAGCTCAGAGTCGACAAAAGATGTATGCTGAACGGAAGTTTCGGGACTTAAAGTTTGCTATTAGTGATCAGGTTCTATTGAAGGTTTCACCCATGGAGGGTGTTATGAGGTTTGGTAAAAGGGGCAAGTTGAGCCCTAGATATGTTGGCCCGTTGAGATCGTGAATTGTATCGGTGATATAGCTTATGAGTTAACATTACCGTCAGGCTTGGCGGGAGTTCACCTGGTCTTTCATGTTTCGATGTTTAAGAAATACCATGCCGACGGCACCTACATTGTCCATTGGGATACCATATTTCTTGATGAGAATTTGACTTATGAGGAGGAGCCTATCACGATCTTAGGTAGGCAGGTTCGGAAGTTGAGGCCCAAGGAGATTGCTTCTGTGAAGGTGCAATAGAAGCACCGCCCCGTGGAAGAGGCTACTTGGGAGACAGAGTCCAATATACGTAGCCGATATCCCCAATTGTTCACTGATTTAGGTATTTCCCTACTTTCCTTCTTTTCTTTGCTCGAGGATGAGCAACGGTTCAATTGGTATCTGATGTAACGACCCGTTTGGTCGTTATGGTTCTTTCGGCATTGATTAGCTCCCTTTTGACCTAAGGGGACCGTTGATACGCTTCCCGAGGTATCTAGACCGAATTCGGACAACTTTGGTAAAAATATAGGCTTTAAGTAAAAAGGGTTGACCCGAAGTTGACTTTTGGGCAAATAGACATTTTTGGGAGTTTCGTCGATTTCGAGAGGTCCGGATGGTCGTTTATAACCTGTACGTGTATTTGGTTCGGCTCCCTATGCATTTCGGGACATAGGATGGGAGATTGGAATTAGGCATCGGGGGTTGACTCGGTCAACGAGGCCTCCGTTGGAAATTCTGATACCACGAGCGAGTTCGCAGCGCATTTTTATATAGGTTTAGGTGTTCGGGTTGTAAGCAGACGGCCTCGGGAATAACCCAAAAATTCGATTGAGGACTTAGAAAATTATGGGCATTCTGGTGCCTGGTGCCCGCAATGGCGTCACCAGAGCCACCCCAGCGGCACTGTTGTGGCGGTGTGATGACCGCTGGGGCAGTAATGTGCGATATGGGCCATACCGCTACGATGGTATCCCAGCCGCCGTAGCGGCATTCCAACCGCTATGGCGGTGACGGGCAGTTATATTTCATTAAATGTGTCTTAAATAAGTCTTAGACACTCATTATTTCATATCTCGATATTGGAGCTTAGAGAGACTGTTCTTGGAGATAAATTGAAGAAATTCTTGGAGGTAAACTTTGTCTTATCCTTTATTCTTCCTTAATCACAATCATTCTAGATTCTTCCCTTCCTTTTAACATTTTCCTAGAGATGGAATTTCGAGGAGGGTTCTGGGAAATTTTTCCTTAGGGTCATGTATGATAAATTGATGATGTTAATGCTAAAATTTGATGAATATAAGCTATTGATCATATATCTCCCACTTTTAACATTGAATTTCGGATTTGGAGACTTAGGGTTTATACCCAATTTGGGGATTCTTACTTGAAATCAGATTTAGACCAATTCTTGAGTGAAATCAGACAATTAATTGTTGGGTTATGATTCTCTAGTACTTAATTTGTTATTTTGCCCGCGAATTTTCCGCTTTACCCTTGTGGGCCCGTTTCCCCAATTTCTAGGGTTAAGATGGACCTAGTTGATATCATAGCAATCTTAGTATCATTCTTCATGATTTTTAATATAGAATTCGATTATGCTTAGACTACTTTGGTTCTGAGCTTCAGAGGAAGGGCAAGGCAATAGAGTGACTTGTTGGTATTGCGGTTCGGCAGTCCAGGTAGGTTATGGTTTACTTTTGATGAGACTTCGTATACTGAATCACATATTTAGATTTTGAGGTCGGAGACAGCATGTGAACCTTCGGGTATGAAGTTGGGATGGATATTGCCTTAGGTTGGGCCCTGATGTATGTTGGGACTAGCCACCCCGTTATGTGTGTTTGATTGATTAATTGTGTGGCTTGATGCCATGTGTAATTGATAGATATCGAGTCCTGTTTGCCGTCCTGATTTGGATAGAATGGACATACCCTTGTTAGTATTTGTGCTCGATATATATTGGCATACCCACTGTTGGTACTTGAGTTATTGATATGTGTTGGGGTACCCACTGTTGGTACTTGACTTGATATATTTTGGCGTACCCACTGTGGTGTTATGAGATGATATGTTGTAGCATACCTCGTTGTGGTATTTGTGATATTAAACCTGATTGTTGATGATTTACCTATGTATTGCACGCATTCTCTCATATTCATGCATGGCCGATACCCGGTGATGATTCGGTATCGTTGATTGAGCAAAACTGATATTTGATAAACACTTTTACTTGTGATTGTAAGAAGGCCGATGTCGTTGTTCAATTCCGGAATCGTTGATTTGTGAAGCGATATTTGACACACTTTTGGTGGTTGTGAGGGCGAAACATCCGATGGTTATATTCGGGTATCATTGTTGTATGGCCGATTCCGATGTTATCCCGAAATCATTGTTAGTGCATGGAATCCGCGGGTGCCCCGAGTGAGTGCGGATGAGAGACTCCCCCTGCGAGCAACGGTGCCGGGGTCTCGTCTGTGTTGAGCAAAGATCCAGGACGGGTGGCACTTAAACTTCGCGAGCCGCATTGGGTTATGCTATCGAGACGTCGATACTTTCGTCCGGAGTACATGTGTACACCTCATTGGCATAGCACGGCATCGCATTTATACCATTATTGCACTGCATTGCATTATTACTTGATCGAGTATCGCGATTGTTGGTATTGTGATGTTTCCGTTGTGATGATTGGATTGTGTCGATTCTATTGTGGTGATCAGATTGGATCGGGTATACTCGGACTTATCATATTAGGGTTTAGATGCTTACATAGGTGATGACGGATTTCGGTTGCGATTATATTGTGTCATGCTTGATTGTTTTATTTGCTTATCTGCTTTATTTTCTGAATTGTGTTAACTATGCTTAGTCGGCCGATGATGCCTACCGGTACTATTATTTGTGCCGCACACGCTTCTTTGCATTCTTTTATGAATGCAGAGTATCAGGTCAGATCTACTTCTCTGACTCGTGGTTGATCGACTCTTCAGCTTTCACTTGAGTTTTCCAGGGTGAGCATGGCGTCCGCTGACCTTGAAGACTCTTCTATTACTTATGTCTTGCTTTCCATTCAGAGACATGATTTGAGAATACTTATGTATTATTATTCAGACTTTAGTATTTGGATTTAGATGCTCTTGTATGACTAAACCAAATACTGGGGTGGATTTTATTTACTTCTGCACTTGTTAACATTATATTATATTGTGAGACTTACGTTATTTTACTTTCTTCCACTATTTTTTATTATTGTGAATGTTGAGTTAAGGGTTCGCCTACCGAGGTGGGAAAGGTAGGTGCCCGCATGACCTAGGCTAAAATGGGTCATGACATGGTCAAACATGTTACACCTCGCATTTTTGCACATTTGAATATTTTGAGTTAATGGCGGGAAGTTGAGGACGAGGTTATATTTTAGTTTGGTTGGGTGCGCAAGTCGCTTATAATATTATTGGCATGGAGTGTTAAGGGCAAATTTGGAATTCGGAAATTATCATTTATGACTTGTTGGAAAAAAAAGAAGAGAAAAGAAGAAAAAGACATGGAGCATGTGCATGGTCATGTGCACATTTTTATAGTTATATATATATATAAAAGGATGACCAAGTAAGCATGGAAGTCATCTTTTATAAATTAAGGAAAATCTAGAAATTTGAAGAAAGCTTGGAGGGAAAGAAAGAAAAAGAAAAATCTAGAAAATTGGAGAAAAAAATGGGGAGGTGGCCGGCCATGTGCTATGCAATATATATATATATATATATATATATATATATATATATATATATATATATATATATATATATATATATATATATATATATATATATAGTGATATTAATACAAGGCATTCATTATTTTCATTCTAGACAATTCAAGAGAAAGGAAGAAAAAGAGAGAGAGAGTCTCTCGGCCAAGGGCTGGCCGAGAGTGGTGCCTCTCCTTTTGTTCATAGAAAAATTCTTCTTCTTCTAGTTTGTGACTAAGTGGAAGGTCCTCTATCATGTTGAGTAGTTGTTGGAAGAAAGAAACCATTTGTTGGGCAAGAACAACCTTAACCGAGGAATGGAAGTGAAGGAAAAGGTAAGGATTTCATCTCCTCTTTCATATACTATGCATGGTTTGTGTGTTGTAGAGTGTGGAGATGAATGGAATTCATGAGATTGTGGTGTATTATGTGTAGCCGAATATATGTAGTGTGGTATAAAAGTGTAGAACTAAATTCATTTAGTGTTTGGTTGATGTTGTTGTGGATGGGTTGTGTATGTTTGGCATGTAGAAATGAATGAAGTTTATTAAGTTATGGGGTTGTGTGGTGTGGCCGTGTACATGTAGTGTAATATGGAAGTGATGAACTAATTTATTTAGCATGTTGGATTGTTGTATTATGAATGTTTGTGCGTTGTTGCAAAGCGTAGAAAATGAATGAAACTCATGGAATTGTATGTGTGAAGGTTGGCCGTGTATGGGCTGGTTTGGGGCTGCCATGCTAGACTAATTTTATGTAATATTTGGTTGTTGTCTATTGTGGATTAGGTGATGAAAATGAAGGTTTAATAACTCAAGTTGAAGTAGTATGTTGATTGAATCGTCTTGAAAGTCATATGAATTGAATTGAATCGAATTGACTATGAATGGAATATTGTTGGTAAGATTGTTGGCATTGTTGTTGATATTGTGGCCGAGTTCCATTCTCGGGTTGTTATTGTTGAATTGGGCCGAGCCATATTCTCGGGGCGGTGTATTTACAGGGGAAATGCTGCCGAAATTTCGGCAGACAAAGTGTTATTCTAAAGAATCAACTCATAAATGCCCTAACTAAGGTTTGGTAAACATGACCAATTTGTAGATTTTGGCGGATTTAACTTTGAATTTGGAGAAGCGGAAGAAGCGGAAAAAGGTATGTAAGGTCTTACTTTCCTTCTTTGGCATGTCTTAGATGTATTAGGCTTGAAAACGTGTCTCGGGGACTATTCTAATCCTAGAAATCGAGATTGAAATTAGTTACTATTCATTCGGAAGAAGATTGAAGTAAATGTTCATGAATGGTTGAAAGAAAGGTCCAAACACTTAGAACTTGCATGATCAGGACCCGATTACCCCAAAACTACCGTAAGTATTGTCATGAAGCGTATTATACGTAAATTTGTGTACGCCACCTCATTTGATCCGAGGTGGGCCCACTATTCCCGAATTCCCTCCTATTGTCCTACTTGGCTTATTTCCGCACTATAGTCAGTGAAGGTTCTTGGTTATCATTCCGACCACAAAATAATAGTTGTTTTAACTAAAACCTTGACCCCAAGGCATGATTTCCCTTACTAAAAGTTTACAAATGTTTTTCAAAAAATCCATTTTTCTTCAAAAACCAAGTTTTACAATCTTGAAAGTCCTAATGACTAAAACGACGACTATGGTTCTATGCTGACAAAGATAACGCTAGATATGAGAAGAAGTCTATGATGAGAATGCCAAGGCTATGGTCCTACTACGAATATGTCGACATGAAATGTTAAGCTATTTTTGAATAATGACTTTTTTTCAAGGTTTTAAAATAAATGAAATGATGCTTTATGATCCCGTTATATGTTATTCCATGAAGTTACTCTCCATTGATAGTCTCGCCTTAAAATACTTGTTCCTCCAAGGTGAGACAAGCGACCACAGTTATTCCATAATGTAAATCGGAGGTTTCCGACCTTACGTCACTCCGATAAAGTTATAGCTTTTGATTGGGCTCCAATGCACGCCGATGAGGGATGTAATACCGGCCCATTGGCCGGGCACGACCGCCACTACGGTAGGCGTGGTGGTCGCATAACCACACCGGCCGAGGGTCGGGCATGACCGCCACTACGATAGGCGTAGTGGTCCGCATATAATCACGCCCGCTCGGCCTATCGGTCGGGCACGACCACCACTAGTGGGCGGCACGACATAATTACCCCGGACGCGGGAGGCCCGGACGCGGGCTAATGACATTATGTGATGCAGGCAGGTTATGGATGTATGTGTTAAGGAAAAAAGGTGAGCGTGCATAATTCCGCCTCGAGAGGCAAGCAGATACAGTCAGATCCTTTTCCTCTTATTTCCTATGGTTCTCTTATTATATCTTTGTCCATGTCCTGTCTATTTATTATGTTATCATTTATGCCTTACATACTCGACATCGTGCTTCGCATCGACCCCTTTCTTCTGGGGTGCGTTCATGCCGCGTGTATACCCCCGTACGGATAGAAGCCGGGAGAAGATGTTCCCAAAAGTGCGCGACTCCATTTGTTCTGGGGTGTCGCCGAGTCAGCGTGCTATGCCAAGATGTCTTGTTTGAAGTTAGAGACTTTGCAGACAGAGTCGTGGGTTTCGGGAGTCAGTTTGTACTATGATACGAGTTTTGTACAATTATAAGTTTTATTTAATTTAAAGGTAACAAGAGAATGTTTCAGAACTCTTATTATGTATACTTGACTTAGAGGTTCAAAAAAAAATCAATACGTAGTAAGGGTCAGTGGGTTCGCTCGGCTCCGGTTACGGGGTCGGGTGCCCATCACACCCTGATCAAGATTGGGGTGTGACAAAACACATTGAATGGTAGTTGCTAGCTGGGAATGGTGGTCAAACACATTGAATCCAAGACATTAAATGCAACCTTCATCTAACACTCAACTCATATAACTCAACTATAAATAGGCCTTCATTCTATCTCTCTTTCACTCAACTCATACAACTCAATTCATAGAGTCATATTAAAGAGGCAGCCTTCATTTAACATGTATGACACTGAAATGGCCGCATGTTTTGACAAAAAGTTGACGAGATCATACGTAGAAAAAGATGATTTCGTAAGTGTTAATTTATTATATAATTTCAATTGTTCTTTTTGCTCTTTTAGCAATAATATGTATTTTTTGCAGATCCTTCCAAGTAACATTTTGGAATTTCTTCCAAGCACCGACAAAGACGCTATTGTTCTTTACGACAATCATGCGTATTATATGAAATACAAGATTGGTGCATATATATGCCTCTCTCAAGATGGAAACAATTCATTGATGCTAACAGATTGAGGAAAGGGGATGTGTTGTGTTTTAAGGCATGTGAAGTTGACAACCGCATAGTCTTTTTTGTTCATGTAAAGCCGGATCAGGAGACCATAGTGATAGATTAGGTCTCCGTGTTTTCTATTTAAAGTAATTTATAAAATTTCTCGACTTTGGCTTTCAAATTTGGAGCTAATATTTTCCAGTTTTTACCAACCTGTTTCGTAGCGTCAATTTTACAATTTTGCGAAGTTCATACAACCATCATCAATGATGTCTAGATTACACCATAACAACAAAATACTTCAACTACTCATCTTCCATGACATTTAGATTACAAGAAGAGCATAAAGTTCTTAATTTACCTACTACACGATTACAACATACAACAATATAAATTCAGTTGATTAAGGACGCAACCAGAAAGACAATAAATATTCCCTATGAAATCAAAAGCAACATCCTTGTATTTGCAGGTTTCACCTCCAAGTTTACAACTTTTTTCACTTCAAATTGGTGTTTACTCTCCAAGGCAATTTAATTCCTCCTTCATTTTGTTCACTTCAAGTAGATGTCTAGCCTTGATGGCAATTAATTCTTCTTTCAATTTGTCCCTTTCGATCTTGACCGCATCTAACGACGACGTTAAATTTTGAACATTATTCCAATGAGTTTCAGGGAACAATTCATCTTCCCATTCCCAAAATCCATAGGAATTGCCGTATCGAAAAAATATACAAGCTCTTCTAACATTACAACGCTAATAGTGTAAATTCAAGTAACAATAAATTTTGAATGAAAATTGTGAAACACAAAATCTAACCTTAGGCCTCGGACATTTGTAGAATTTTCGTCCGGAATTACTGGGAGTCGATGAAGTGAGGTCTTTAGCAATGGTGCTACAATTACATTTTACGTGAGATGAACAGCTTCCTTGAAACATTTATGAACCCACAAAGTTATCGAATTTGAAGAGGGTGGAATTATGGACAAAAATTTGGTGGAGAAAGAGACGGCTTCAATGGGGAAGACGAGGAAGAATACATATGAAAGAGCAATTTGGATTGATTGGAGGTGTGAGGAAGAAGAAATTTCATGAATGGAGGAAAAAATTGGGGTTGATTGAAAGTGTGAGGAAGAATAATGAATTTAGGTAAGGAGATGGGTTGGGTGGGGACTTAAGGGGAACGGTAATATAACCGTTACCCCCATTTAAAAATTATTTTTCTATTAAAAAAATAATCGTTAAAAAAATCAGTTAACGCACTCATTAGCGATTGTTTCATACGTGCACAGGTTTGGGCAACTTGAGGTTGAAAATAATTGAAACTTATGCTCTTTAGGGGGGTATATAAATGCAGGTTAAGTTTAGTTGCTAAAGTGAATTGTGAGGCCAAGTTTAGGAGGCAAATAATGTCTTTTTATAAAAAATAAAAAAAATAAAAAATCCGCCTTGGGGAGGTGAGGGGCTTTCATAGATCCCTACCGTGTATGTTTGTTGACACCTAATTTTCACTTCATAAAACGTATATTTTAATTTTCATATATCCCAAGTCCAAGACAGGTTAAGGATGCCCTTAAAAAATTTAAAAATTAAAAATCCCGAGAAAATTACAAAATTGACGTTTAATTATCATTCTGTGAAAATTGACAATTACAAGATACGAGTTATTTATTTTCATAAATATAAGTCAAAAAATAAATAATACACATCCCGTTCCGTCTAACTCGGGAAAATTGCTAATTAAGACGACGTATAAATTACGATTTACTTTTGACCGCATTTTTACATTCTTGAATATCCCCCGAAAGTACGTCAATATTGGGCTCGTGTTAAAGCTCATATTGCAAAACAACGTATTCCAAAACTTATTTTTATAAAAAGTCGGTCTTTTGTGCGATTTATAAGCGAGTACGTTGTTACTTATAATTATACTAGTTACGTAAGGCCCGTGCTAAGCCCAGGCGCGAACTCAAGATATAAATGTAGTAATATTTTATTTTAAAAAGTATAATCTATTACCTATTTTCTTACCGCATAATTAACAATTCAGCGGCACGTTAAATATGTATTGTTGATAAGTCTTCATTGTTATTAATGCTCTTTAGTCAACTTATTGGATCATTTTAAAACAAAAATTATTTATGAGAAAGGAAGGTTGGCAGAAAAATAATCAAATATAAAAAGGACACAAGCGACTCGACATTCGGTAAAGTAACATATTTTAATTATGTAAAATAATTACAACTCGGTGAAAATCATAAATTAAAAAATATTGACATTTTTATGAATCCATGAGCATATAATTTTGTAATTATAGATAGAAGTAGATTTTTTTTTTGGTATTTATAATTTTTAATTTTACTCATAATATTTCATGTAACAATAGTTTGTGCTAGCTAAATGTTGTGGAAGAAAAGAATTAGTTTCATTAAATGAACGCCAAGAATCAATTTAGTTCTTCATATATAGTTTATGCTTAAAAATATTAATTCTAAGTTAAAATTGCAATTTATAGTACTTTTTGTAATTTTAATATCTAAATTTTAATTTTAAAATATTAAGTTGATCTAATTCAATTTAGCTTTATAATTTAGTCAAATTAATTCCAGGAAGATGAAAAATGTCACATAGATTAATACGGGGGAAAGAGTAATTAGTAAGATCTAGTTAATCTCCAGTTCAAAATGATAATGCGGCTCTATAATTTTTAATATCTAAATTTTGAATTTTAAAATATTAAGTTGATCTAATTCAATTTAGCCTTATAATTTAGTCAAATTAATTCCGGCAAGATGAAAAATGTCACATAACTTAATACGGGAGCAAGAGTAATTAGTAAGATCTAGTAAATCTCCCAAAAAACGATAATGCGGCTCCATAATTGCCTATATTTTGCAAATATGTATAATAACAAACAATGTAAAAGTTAATTTAATAATCCTTTCAGTTCATATTATATGGTATTGGGCTAGAAAGTAAGAAGCGTTTAACTAATATACCTTAATTAAATAGTACCTACTTAATATGATCTTTTGGTTATGTAAAAATTCACTTATCTAAATAATGAAAAATTTGGTATAAAGAAAAAGTATTAATAAAGAAAAAAAAAAGATTCACATAAATTTATTGCACTAAAATTCAATATACACCAATTACATAGGCCCACATAAAAATTGATTTAAGATAAAGAATGAGTCAAAAAAAAGAGGATAAGCTAGGAAAAGAAGAAACAAAGTCACGTGTAGCAACACTATAGGGTTAAAATTCTTGTGAGAACTACAGATTGCATCCTCCCTTATATATAGTTATAATTTTTTGGTTATGTAAAAATTCACTTATCTAAATATAAAAGCTAAGAATAGCATATAATATGAACCGAAGGAAATAAAGAGCAAGAAAAGATTCACAAAAAGTTATTACAGTTCAATATACACCAATTACATATGCCCACATAAAAATTTACTTAAGATAAAGAATGAGTCCAAAAAATTGATAATTGGCAAGGAAAAGACAAAACAAAGTCATGTGTAGCAACACCATAGGATTAAAATCCTTGAGGACTATAAAAATTTGGGATCCTCCCTTATATATAGTAGTAAAATATACACCAACTACATATGCTCACATAAAAATTGACTTAAGATAAAGAATGAATCCAAAAAATGATAATAGGCAAGGAAAAGACAAAACAAAGCCATGTGTAGCAACACCATAGGATTAAAATTCTTGTGAGGACTACAAAAATTTGGGATCCTCTCTTATATATAGTAGTAATATGCTGCAAAGAGTTTATGTTAGTTAAAATTTGTGATTTAAGTTTAGTTTTAGGCGAAATTAAGGAAAAAATTAAATTCATTAAATAAACCTCAAGAATGAATTTAGTTCTTCATATATAGTCTATGTTTAAAAATATTAATCCCCGGCTAAAATTATAATTTATAATGGTTTTTGTATTTCTTAAATATCTAAATTTCAATCTAAATTATTAAGTTGATATAACTTAATTTAGCTTCAAAATTTAGTCAAATTAACTCTCAAAAAAATTAGAAGCGCCACATAAATTGGAATGAAGAGAAGTAATTATTAAGATCTAATAAATGCTCCAGTTAGAAATGAAAATGTGGCTCCACAATTGCCTAAATTTTACCAAAACGTATAATGACAAATGATATGAAGGGTAATCTAATACTCCCTCCGATTTATATTATATAGTATATTTTAGCTCAGACACACTCTTTAAAAAACTACTTACCCCTAAAGAGTAAGAAATATTTTCACTAAATAACCCTTAATTAAATAGTACTGATTTAATATAAAAAAAAAATTGACTATATAAAAACTTATTTATCTATATAAGGATAAAAAAAAATTAAGAAGATAAAAAAAGCTAATATCTTCTTCATTATGTAAAATCTATTTACTCTAAACTAAGTTGCAATGAAGAGGGGGTAATTAGTACTTAAGATCTAAAATAAGAGTACAATAAATGGGAGGGAGTAAGGGGCAAAAAAATGCAGGGGCCCACGTCTAATGGAAATGAAGAAAAGGAATTGAGTGTTAAAGTGGATAGTCAGACAAAGAAATGGCAGTGGCAGGGCTAGCAGCCACGTGTGTATCCTCAACCAATCAAAAATTTTGTATTGCAATGTGAGGACGATAAAATTTGGTGATGTTCCCTTATATATAGTTATAATATTGCTATTTAAATATATACGAAGGGCCCTTTCTAAATTACATTTTAAAGTCAAGGGGCCCTTTTAACCTTTTAAAAACTAACGGGGAGAGGGGGGGGGTGTATATATATAGCAGGGGACCAAAGTTGCAAAGGAGCAACTTCAATCCCCATTTGTTATCCCCGTCTTTTCTCTCTTGTTCTCTGTTATTTCCATGGCGATTTGGGCGACGCGATTAGGGTTTGTTTCGTTCCTTCATTTCAACCATTTTCATGGCTATCTCGCGATAATTTTTTGGGGGGTTTTGTTCCCCTGAGTTCACTGATGTCGATTACGGGTTTAATTTCTATTTTAATCAAGTTTTAATCCTAACCCTAAAGGGTGTTACTGCTATTTTTACCGTGCCATGGTTGCCATGGACGAGGTCTCCGAACTCGTTATCTTGGCCCCATGGCACCTAAATGAGTAAATTCGTAGGGGAACCCCTTTGTGCAATTAGACCGAGATATTTTATGGATTACCAGTTGTTATTGTACTATTTGAACGTTATTGTGTACTATTTTGGTTGTTTGTGTGACTCACTGTACTATTCCTATTTTTTAGGGGCTTTTGTATATGTGAGTTGTGCTATTCGTTAGAATTTGTAGGTTTTTTCATTTAAATTTGCTGAATTTGTATAAGGATAGTACGGGTAGTACAACTCGGTTAGAATTGGATTTGTCTATACTTGTTTTTGAATTTTAAGGCTGCGGGATTTTTTTTTGGGGGGGGGGGGGGGTTTAGTTTTGGAAGTGTTTTATTCATTTCCAATATGTCCCTAGAACCCTAATAACTCCCTATATATAGAAGGCATACATGCCATTTTTAAGGGTCTAGGTTTTTGCCTAACTTTCCTCTAAAAAATCCTAAGTTATAAACTATACACTATATATATACATATCCTATATAAAAATAGATACTACAAAAAATCAGCATATATTACTTATATTCTACCAAATATACACTACTATCTTCTAAATATACACCTATTATATAAGAATTCAAGAAGAAAGGGGCTATTTCTAAAGTTATCAAGTGTTAGTGTTTGAAAGTTGACTCATTTCTCTCCATTTTGATCTTTAGGTTGCCCTACAAAAAGGTAATAATCCATTTTAACCCTTGTACATATTTGTTCTTTACTTTGTTTCAATGTAGTCTTTATATAATATGCTTGTTATTTACTTGTTTTACCTTATTTTTACTTGTATGATGCTTATGTGTTGAATCATTATAGTTTATGCCTAAAAAATGGTAAATGCTTGGTGTTTTACTATGGTAATGAACTTGTATTGTCTTAAATAAAGTGGTAATGGTACTTTGAGGCCTAAAATCAAATAGAAATAAAGGGTTTAAAACTGGTTTGACAATCTTTAAAATCTTCAGGATATAAAATAAATTTAAAATGTGACTTAAACTAGAAATTGAAGTTTTATGAGTTGTTTGTCTTAAAACTGGTTTATTGGTGCTGTTTTGATCACAAGAGAGGAAGCTTAAGAAATTTAAAGAAGTTAAGGGACATTCTTACTAAAATAGGTTAAGAAATGGATTCATAAGGGTTGTTGTTTGTCCTGATTCTCTTCATGTAAACTACAGTTAGTTTGTGTAAATTTGATTTAGAGTCCAATATGGTTGATGAAGTTGAGTTTTGCTGCTTGCAGCTTCTGTGTTTGTGAAAGATAACTTTGAGTTTTCTTTTTCTGTGAATTCTGTGAACCTCGTGCTTATGTTTTAAGTGAATAAAGAGTAAAAATGGAGTTTGAAAAGTGCAAAGAGCAGTGTAGTGTTGAAACCTTTCTCTGGTATGTTTTGATGGTATGTTTCAAAATTTACTTTGTTATGTGCTCATAATAGTGTACTGTCAATTAATGGACTTAAAAACTTACAACTCATGCTGTTTTTTGTATTTTCTGAGATTGTGAACTGGGTTTGAGGGATTGTCTTCTTGTCTATATTGATCCTGCATGCATAACTTACCTTTAAACTCATATTTTTGTGTCATGTTACTTGTTGAAATCCCAAAACTGAACTTTTAATCACTACTGGTTTGTTTCTGAACTGATAATGAGTATGATTTCCCTTCTTTCTTTTTTTTTTGGTCGCTAAAAACCTTTGTTGTTTGCTCTATGTGCCTTTGGTTTACAACACTTACACTGTCCCAAATTTTTAAAAGTCCTACATGTGCTATTTGATTCTTCACTTGGTTAAGGTCCATCATGTGTATTTGGATTGTCTTCCTACTCTGCTTAGTAGACATAACATTAAACTCTTTGAAATTTAAGTGTAACAAAAATGACTTTGAAAGTTGGTTCCTTGACAATCCTGTATACACTAGCTCTAGCTGAAAAATAATGACCATAAGATTGATTAAAATGAAATATTCAACCTGGGTTTCTTAACTTATAGACCTGTAGGAGTGCAAATGACTGGCCTTTGAACCTAGGGTGAGTGTCATATACCTTTGTCAATTCCCATTTGGGCTACTTTGAGCCTCGCCGATTGTTTCCTATTTGGGAACTTCCCTTGTTATGACTTTTAGTAACTATGTGTAACCTTTCCCCCTTTTTCCTTATGTTGAGTGTTGTGATTATCTGAAAGCAAAAAAATGAATTCTAAAAGCTAAAACTATGCTCCCATGATTCTGTTTATGCATACCACACCTAGGGCCTGAGTTGTTGAACACTTAAGCTTGTTTTGAACCTGTAGCTTGTCTAAAAATCATTCTCTGAACTTGTTTGACTATTGCCTTACTTCTGTGATCTCACTTGAGCTTGTCTACATTTGATACTATCCTAAAACTTAAGTTTGCTGTGTAACTCTCTCTGTGATGCTACATTTGGTTGGTTGTGAGTCTTGGCTGAACTTTGAACTTGTTCAAAAAATACTAATCACATAGTAATGTACCTTTAGGAAGTTTCAATCTAATATTTTGCATTACTGTGTATGATCTGTGAAACCAAAATGAACTTGAATCTGTTTGTTCTTTCAATTCTGTGTGGTCTGGTTCACTCACTCATGTCCTAAGTGTTTTAAAGGATAAATAATGGTTGTGTTGGGTTGTGAACCTTAATGTTTCAAATAGCTTTATAGCTCAAAAGACTCTACACTAAGTGTTAGATAATCATCTTGCCATTTAACACTGCCTACTATGACCTTTCATGTGCATTCACCTGCTATTTTGAGCAAAGAGGGGTTTGGTTTGTGGCTTATCATTGTGTGTTGTTGTTGTGTCCTCACCTATTGTCTCAAGGTGAAGCCAGATTAGTGTGTTCCATTTGCCTTTGTTTTGATTCTCATTTGTGCCTAAGAAACCACCTAAAATGCCATCTAAAAGAACTTGCCTAACTGTCACTTTAACCTACTTGCCCTCTTACTGTCTAATTGTTTTGGAATCATCTTGTGTCATGACTTTGCCCTCTTGTTGTCAATTTGGTTCTGGGAATATTTGATGTCAATGGGATACACTAGCTTTGATTCTGAGTATCCATTTGCCATTTTTGAGAACTTGATGCTCTTTATCTGTGTGTTAGTGTCTACCCATGCCTAGTCTAGCCTACCAGTGCCAGTCCTTTAAGTCATAAAATACTTTCCAAGTCTACCTACTTGTTTGTTTCTTCACCATAAGCTAACATAAGTTATTTACTCTAAAACAACTAAAACGTTGCATTAAAACTGAACCTCTGGGGTTAACCAACTGTTTTCCAACTGCTTGGCACTAAAACTTTGAGAAAAAAGGGTTTTAAAGAACTAACATGGACACTTAGCATCACTGATTTTTTTTTTGAAATTGCACTTGAGATCTTTAGCTCATGACAGGTGTGTGAATGTGCTTGATGACTGAGTCTAATATTATGCTTGCTTAGAGGTCTCATGTGTTATCCCTATTGCTGTTTAGCTTATTCCTTAAAAATGTACCTCTGTGGTCTTATACTGTCTATGTTACCCCCCCCCCCTTTTACTTGTGAACATTGGTTGCCTATACTACATTGTCTTGCTTTTCTAAGCCCTTGGTAGGGTTTGTAATTTACTAAACCTTGTTATGGTGCGATATTATGCCTTGAGTCTCTATTAGTGTTGACTGTTTGCTTGAATTTTATCTAGAGGTGTACTATATGTGATTTATGTGCAATAAGTCCTTTAGATTAGCCTGGATATGGAAGGGTATGCCCTTTTCTATGAGGTTTTGCCCTTCATATCCAGGTATATCATTGGTATATTTGGGTGTATTTGGTCTTTATACTTAGAAAAAATTGAAAAATGAGAGTATACCAAGTGGTATACCATGTGTATCACTGTCGCAGTTCAATGCTTAGAAAAATGGGGTAACAAGGGTTGTATATAGGCCTGTATATCATGTATATTCTCATTGGCACACTTAGGATTATTTTGATAAAATTGCCGTTGGGCTTTGGATTGGGCCTGGTCTTCAGCCGCACACACTTAGTCTTATTTTTTCTGAGAATTGGGCCAGTAATGGCCACTGGGTTGCATTTTCTTGCTTCTGACTTATTTTTATCATTGGGCCTGGCCCAAATGTGATAATGTAATTTAATTTTTGGCCTTGTAATAGTAATTAGGAGTTCGATTTTCAGCATTTTAATATTAATCATTAAATATCTACTAATGTATGTATACTCATTTGTACTTCTCCCCCAAAATCCGTTGGTGGGCTTCCACGAGGCCCACTAACACCACTAGATCGAGTCAACCTCAAATATGGACGGGCAACACATTTGGAGCATACATTGGATTTAAACTTGCATTTTATTTTTCTTCTCTTGGGTTTGGTCGGTCCAAGTCCCGTATCTTTACATCTCATGTTTTTAATGCTCACTATGTGCGTTACAAATTCAAAATTGGAACCTTTATGATTAAATCTACGTATTAGAGTTGCTAAAATAACCCTTTTATAAATTAATATGGCATACGACTAAACCGGGACTGTTTGGACGATAAAGGACTGAATCTAATCGATTTCTAAAATCTTGAAGACTAAAGTGGCATTTAAAGATCTTGTGGACTGGACCGTTGAGTGCAGATTTGAGACTTCTTGACTGATTTGTAACTTATAAATCTTGTAAAATTTGATAAATGCTTGTATAAAAAAATGTTAAAAAGGGGCCTAAAACTTGTATAAAAATTGGATAATTTAGTTAAGTAAATTACGGTTTACATACGTATAATATGCCTACAAACTATTTTTTATAAAGCTATTTTCAATACTTAAAAAACGCTTTTTTCAAAACCTTTTTGGGTGGACTTATGTAGAGTCCTACTTAGGCTAAGAGCCTTCGGGTATTAGCCTAAGTGTTCAAGTCCGACATCCACACTCAATTTTGGGCAAAATTACTTCGACGATTTCTCGAAAAAGCGTATTTGTGTATGAAATGACTAAATCTTATTGCGGAAATATAAAAAATAAAGCAATTTTTATCAAAACTCTTATATCCATAAGGCATATTATTGGAACTCGTAGGTAAACCGCGATTGAGCGGATCCTTAATACCGGGGTGCCTAACACCTTCCCCGGGGGATCACCAGAACCCTTACCTAGACTTTGGTAGACTGGGTTTCTTTTAGGATAGTCGTAAAATAACTATTGTAAACGAACCCTTTTCGAACTGGTTTTCCTAATTTCCTAAAAATTAGGTGGTGACTCTAAAATGTATCCTTTAGAGCACCATCAAGTGGTTGGCGGGTTTTTCCAACTTCCCCGGTACGATTCACAACTGTACTTCCCCGGGACACCTCCCTCCTTTTATGAGGTATGTGCGAGCCGGTTAAACTTAGAATTCTCAACGCCCACTACAATGTTATCCAACAACAATTTAGCACGTGATGGAGGGGAACAAGGAAATATATAATTTGGAAGAGTTCTTTTCAAATAAATGAAGGATTAAAATGGGCTTCAAAAACTAGGTACAATTATTAATTATAAGCATCTATACGTTAAAGGGGAAAGGCCAATTTTAGATGGTTCCACAAACATGTATATCTTGGTTGCATTTGAAATTACTACTTCCTCTATTGATTAATTACATGCACTAGTGTATTGTGATGACCGGCCACGTCATCATGCCACCTAGGTGACACTAGGAACTATTTTTGCCATGTAGGAAGCTTACGTGGACAAAAGAGTCTAGCTTATGTAGAAGGTTCTAGAGAAATTTGGGAATTTCTCTTGGAAGACCTTAGAATCTCATGGATTTGCATGGAAGGTCCTTGGAATATTCTAGCTGTGTAGATATTTCTAGAATAAGAGCTTCTTTGTAAATATGTAGGGACTTATTCAATAATTATTATTTACATATTAGTCCCTAGTTGAGTAGTTTAGATATAGGGACATTCATTTGTAAACCGTCAAGCAAAAATCAATCAAGTCTTCTATAATAAAAAGTTTCCTTCTAGCAAATTTCTCTTATCTTTCTTAATTACTATTCCCTTAGCGATCTTGAGTATAATAATCTAGGTTGACTTGGCATAGCAAGATCGTGAGCAAGTTGTGTAAGAACGTGAGTGAGTTGTCAAGTGCCCCACGTGCGCTTAGTTGAAAACTAAGGATATGACAATATGGTATCAAAGCGAAGGTTGCGACTAAGGGAATGACAAACGACCGAGAAATCAACGCTGCTAAAACCCAAGCCAACGTCACTCAGGATGCCGCTGGCAAGAAGGGCCATAACAAAAAGAGGAATGCCGCCAACAAGAGCTAAGAGGCGCTGCCAGAGGTTGTGCCAAACGAAGGGCTTACATCCCAAGAATCATCTACTACTGAGGCGAGCGAGGATGACATGGAGGTCCTGTCCGAGGACATCTCGCTCGGTAAAGAGTGGATTATGAAGGTTAATGTGGGATGGACGCCATCGATATCTTTGGACAACGTCTGAACAAGGTGGAGGGCACCCTTAGCGTTCTTGAAGGGCACACTCTTGAAGAGATTGAAAGCATCCGAAATGACATGGAGGGGTGTACGCAAGCTGAGATTGAGGTAAAGCAAACCATCACTGCCTTAGAGTGCAGACTCATGGAAGCATTAAGTACTATCGATTCCATAAAGGCAAAGATAGTGGCACTCGAAGAGCAGGTGGACGTTGGCGTGATCGAGGCAGCCAGCAATGTTGTTGTAACGAGGGAAGCTAAGATCGAGGCTCCCAAGCCACCAGTGTTCAAAGGGATTCGTGATGCACAGGAAATGGAGACTTTCTTTGGCACTTGGAGAATTATTTCAAGCATGCCAAAGTGAGAGACAATGAGGCCAGGATCAACACCGTTGTCTTTTGTACCTATCAGAGACTGCCATATTATGGTGGAGAAGAAATGCTGCCGATGCTGATAAAGGTCTATGCACAATCAGCACGTGGGATCAGTTCAAGAATGAGTTCAAGCAACAGTTCTTCCTAAATTATGTCTTGTATGAGGCAAGCTGCAAACTTAGAGAGTTGAAGCAGACAGGGAGCATTCGCGACTATGTCAAGGAGTTCACCACCCTTATGCTTCAAATTCCTAACCTTACCAGCGATGACTTGTTATTTCACTTCATGGACGAGTTACAGAACTGGGCTAAGCAAGAGTTGCAATGCCAACATGTCAGGGATATAGACCAAGCCATAGTGGAGGCCGAGTCTTTGATGGATTTCAAGCATGACAAACGGGACAAAGGCAAAGGTAATGAGCCAAAGGATGGCAATGCCAATGGTGGGGGAGACCGTGACAAGAGCAAGGAGTCACCATAACAATACTCCAAGACTCAAAATGCCAACAAGTTTGATGGCAAGAAGTCAAGTGGTCGTTATGGTTATGCTACGAAGAAGGCACAAATCGAGAAGAAAAGATGCAACATATGTGGAGGGCAACGCTTCCGAAATTGTCCCTACTTAAAAAGCCTCAATGCAATGGTCCGTGAACAAAGGAAGCAGACACAATAAGAGAGTTCATGCACCGCACAGTTAGGTATGATAAGCATATGCGGCACTATTAAGAAGCAACCTATCCAATCTGACGAGAATAAAAATCAATACGTGGATCTCACCATCAATAACAAGCTCGCTCGTGCATTGGTAGACACTGGAGCAACTCATAATTTTGTGACCGAGGCTACAGTGAAGAGATTAGAGTTGAAGCTCACTCCAATTACCACCCTCGTCAAGACGTGAATGCTAAGCCATAAAATGCTCGTGGTGTAGCCAATGGAGTTGGTGTCAAATTGGGCGATTGGAAAGGTGCGACAAAGTTTACCGCCACTACTATAGATATCTTTGACATTGTTTTGGGTAAAGAATTCTTTAGACATTGCCACGTGATGATCTATCCCTACCTCCAACGTCTCTTGGTCATGGAGCGAGAAGGCACTTGCATGGTGCCTATAGTGACTATGTCGCATGGACAAGGCCATCCACAATTTTCAGCTATGTATCTTGTCAAGGGGCTCAAGAAAGAAGAGCCAACATTCATGGCAACCATTACAAGTTTGGAGGAAGATAATGGTACCCAAGAGACACCGCCGCCTTGGACAGATAATTTGCTCGAAGAAAACAAAGGTGGTGTTTCTGAAGAGCTATCTAAGCGCTTGCCTCTTAGGCGTGAGCTGGATCACAAGATTCAGTTGGAGCATGAACCGGGAAAGGGTCAGGTCATGCACCGGTTACCATCACTGCCTCACATAACAGAGATTGAGGCTATCATTGACTACTAGGCCAAGCGGAAACAAGGGAAAAAAGGCACTGCCATGTTCCTCATCTATTGGAAGGGGAAATCACCGGAGGAGTCCACATGGGAGTGGTACGAAGACTTGTGGCAGTTTAAAAACAAGATTCGGGAGTTTATACAACAGCATTGCGCAGCAGCCGTCGCAACATCAGGCGGGGGAAAGTGTGATAACCCGCCACATCATCATGCCACCTAGGTGACACTAGGAACTATTTTTGCCATGTAGGAAGCTTATGTGGAAAAAAGATCCTAGCTTGTGTACAAGGTTCTAGAGAAATTTGAGAATTTCTCTTGGAAGACCTTAGAATCTCATGGATTTGCATGGAAGGTCCTTGGAATATTCTAGTTGTGTAGAGATTTCTAGAATAGGGGCTTCTTTGTAAATATGTAGGGACTTATGCAATAATTATTATTTACATATTAGTCCCTAACTGAGTAGTATAAATAGAGGGACATTCATTTGTAAGCCATCAAGCAAAAATTAATCAAGTCTTCTATAATAAAAAGCTTCCTTCTAGCAAATTTATCTTGTCTTTCCTAATTACTATTCCCTTAGCGATCTTAAGTGTAATAATCTAGGCTGACTTGGCATAGCAAGATCGTGAGCAAGTTGTGCAAGAACGTGAGCGAGTTGTCAAGTGCTGCACGTGCGCTTAGTTAAAGACTAAGGACGTGATAGTATGGTGTGATTACCAAGTTTTGTTCTTCAACTTTCTTTGAAAAAAGCACCTTGTATGAGTTTATAGATGATTATCGGAATGCTTCCACTTATGGCGTCTACCTTATAGTAAGGCCTATTAATCCTTTGAGAACACCACTTAGAAAGGAATATAGCGAGGATTATTTTCTAACATTGTACCGTAGAATGCCAGTATAAGAGTGTTTTATAAGTTCTAGTTGATCTAAGAAGTGTTCTCACTACTTAAAAAAAATAGAATTTTCCAACCTCAAAAAACTGCTTTTTGCAACCTCATGAGGTAGGTTTTGTGTAATACCCCCGTGTCTCGATGATGCTTGTAACCCCCGTACTCGACCTCCACAGTCTCAATCTAGTGGTGCGGATGATGATGCGACTCACAAACATGCAATGACGTGTTTGAATCTTAATATTGTGGTGGATTTGTGGCGTGTATAAGCGTTTTGTGGATGTGTGCGAAGGGTGAAGTAGTTTAATGTTATAGACTAACTTTAAGGTAGACTAATTTAATGTTTTGTGGATGTTTGCGAAGGTTGAAGTAGTTTAATGTCTTTTGCAAATGTTTGAATGATGTTTCAATTAAACTTTGAAGTTGTTTGGAGTTGAATTTGTTCTAATGCGGGTTGTAATATGTGTTTGTTGAAGTAGTTTAATGTCTTATTTGTTTGTTGTAGTTTAGTGAGTTGTTGGCAGCTGTTTAAGCTGGTTTAGCTAAATATAAAATTGTATTGATTCTGGCATGTGGACAGCTGCAAAAGACGAGGTCGGTTTTCAGCAAAAGATTTTCAAAAATTGCAAAAAATCGATATCACGATGTCAGTTTTCTGCAAAAAAAAAAAAAAAAAATTCAACCTCATGAGATTGGCTTTTTTGCAAAACATTTCTAGTCATTGCAACAAACCGACCTCATGAGGTCGGTTTTTGTATTTCATTTATTCAGAAATTGCAAATAACTGACCTCATGAGGTCGGTAAACTACAATAAATATATATTCTAACAAATTTGCGACCTCATGAGGTAGATAATATTAAATAAATAATAATTTTGGAGAAACCGACCTCTTGAGGTCGGTAAAATTAAATCAATAAAAAATTATTTTGAAAAAACTGACCTCATGAGATCCGTAAAATTAAATAAATAAAAAATAATTTTGGAAAAACTGACCTCATGAGGTCGGTATTATTAATAATATGGAATCCGGTGTAAAAAAAATACCTACTTCATGAGGTTGGTAAAATTTCCGTTCTCCCCCTAACCGACCTACCCTTGAGGCCGGTTTGCCCAAAACCGACCTCATGAGGTCACATAAGGCAGTTTTTGAGGTCGAAAAATCTATTCTTAGTAGTGCGTGTCTGATGGTAGTCTAGAGACACGGATTTTTAGCTACATTTTGCTTTTTATTTTCTAGACTTTAATCGTGTTTGAGCTTGAACATGAGTATTTTATACTTATTACGTATGTTTTGTGTGTAGGACATGTATCCGATCTTTTGAGCAATTTGGAGCAAAAATAGATGCTTTGGCACTTCGAAGTCTGAGTAGAAGTCCAATAAAATCAATCGGGATGGAGTTCGGGATCCGAGGATCGAGCTTGCATGCGAGAAAGGAAGAAAACGCACAAAGTCACTAAAAAATACCATGGCATGACGCGCTACGCATAGCGGGCCGCGCCGCGCTTGCCCAAAAAGGGATCCCTATCGAAATTGGAAACTCTGAGGATTTGGCCCGATGCGACGCGCCACGCCTAGCGGCCCGGAATAATACTAAGCAAGTTTTATTTGAGTAATTATTTGTACCAATTCCTGTGAAGACGATCTAAATACTATATATTATATTTGACTAGCGAAGCGTTTAAGTTATACTGTGTTTTGCGCTCGTCAGTGTCCTTGAAACTTCGGTCATAGATTTGGGGGATATTTATGCCTTTTCCCAATGTAGAAATCCCTTCCACCAACAATACTATGTATATATCTTAAACTCTGTGTGAATGTGTCGCTATTAGAGAATAATGTACTCATAGAGAGTTGAAAAGTCCTTAAACAATTCCCAAGAGCCAAGAGCAAATAATATAATATAAGTAATTGGTACGAATCTCAAATCCCACCTCCAAAAATTTCAATTAGGGATTTAATTAATTAATTAATTATAGTCATATTTATCTTTGTTGGACAAATGTTCAATGTATCAGATCTTATGAGCAAAGGTGTGACGTAGTGGTTCTCATTTTTCTTAATTGTTTGTACTTTTATTTTCCTTTTCTAGCGAAATGAATGGTCATTTTCCTCCTTATAACTCGTCAAAAAAGCTTAAACAGTCCCACGAGTATAAATATGTAAAGGATACAACATAATTGAGCAGAATATAAATAAGTGAGACGGATTGAAATCAGGTTAGACAAGAGAAGGAGATGGGGTTCACTGATAAACAAGAAGCTTTGGTGAAGGATTCATGGGAAGCCATGAAGCAAAACATTCCTCAACTCAGTCTTCGTTTCTTCTCATTGTGAGTATCCACACACATACAAATGTTCTTTGCTTACGATTTTATAACATAATAAAAAGCAGTGACGAATTCAAAATTTAGAGTCAGTAGATCCTGCTTATTTCATATGTATGTCATTTTTTTTACAAACTTGACGTGGACATATGTATGTCAATTTTTTTACAAACTTGACTTGGTAAATTTTGTAGAACATACTGCATCTACTATAGATCCGCCACTAATCATGTGTAAATAAAAGTGTGGTGTGTACATCTTTTTTTTCATTTCTTTTTCCTATTTGGGGTTAAAATATGATGGTATATATTGACAGGATACTGGAGATAGCACCAGCAGCAAAGAACATGTTTTCATTCTTGAAGGACTCAGACGAAATTCCTCAGAACAATCCTAAGCTTAAAGCTCATGCTGTTAAGGTTTTCAAGATGGTTAGTAATACTTATATTTCCATTCTTTAATGGAGTAACTTTTTTTTCCCCCATTTTATCCTGCTTGGGAAAGGATTTATCCGTCATTTTTGTGGATTTATTCTTGGTAGAAATTTCTGTATTGGTTCAAGAAATTTGGGCATATTCAATACTGTTACTCACCACTCTCCATACCTCATATTTCCCAACTACTAACGATAAGGTCCGTGATATGCACATGCTCTCTACAGTCCAAAGTCAGCTTGGACTGACTTTAACTTTTCGTCCCACTACTATTTGTTTTTTCTTTATTTGGAGTTTTCTTGAAAAGTATATTTATTATTCTTTACTACTATTTAGAAGAGGGAGTTTGGGGGTCACTTTTTCGTAGTCCGTTGTGGACCCCCCATAAAAATAAAAAAAAAATTTGAGCCCCATATTAATCAACCCCTAAAAAAAAAAAAAAAAAAATTTGTAAAAAAAAATTGTGGGCCCCATATTAAACTTAAAAAAAAATTATAGAGGGAGTTTGGGGGTCACATTTTCGTCGTCCGTTGTGGACCCCCCATAAAAAAAAAAAAAAAAAATTTGGGCCCCATATTAATCAACCCCTAAAAAAAAAAAAAAAAAAAATTGTAAAAAAAAATTGTGGGCCCCATATTAAACTTAAAAAAAAATTATGGGCCCCATATTAAACAACATCGAGTATTAAAAAAAGTAACTCACCACATCCAAAATCGGGGAAAAAAAAAAAGTGGACCCCATATTAACAAAATCAAGCAATATTGAAAAAAAAAAGTGAATCCCATAAAAAATAAAAAAAAATTGTGGGCCCCATATTAAACTTAAAAAAAAATTATGGGCCCCATATTAAACAACATCGAGTATTAAAAAAAAGTGGAACTCACCACATCCAAAAAAAAAAAAAAGAAAAAAAAAAAGTGGACCCCATATTAACAAAATCAAGCAATATTCAAAAAAAAAAAAAAAAGTGAATCCCATATTTAAAAAGCAAACACGTTAAAAAAAAATGTGGGCCCCATATTAAACACGATGCGTATTCGTAACAAACACTAATATAATAAAGTTTTAAATACGGAGTACAAACTGCAATGTTATATTAATCGTGTTTTGAACATAGTCTCTCTATATATATATATATATATATATATATATATATATATATATATATGCATAAAAAAATAGTGCAAACTAATAATGTCCAAAAGGGTGGGCCCCATACTAAATAACACCAAGCAATATAAAAAATAAAAATAAAAAAAAAGAAGAAACTATATAAAGCATGGGTTTAGACTCATGCTTCATCGTCCGTTGTCCCTTAAAAAAAAAAAGGGTGGGCCCCATACTAAATAACACCGAGCAAAGAAAAAAATTGGAACTCACCATCTCCAAACTCATGGGAAAAAAAATAAAGTGGACCCCATATTAATAAAATCAAGCAATATTAAAAAAAAAAAAATTGAACCCCATATTAAAAAAAAATATAATATTAAAAAAAAAAAGTGCAGACTTTTTATTCGTAGCAAACACTAATATAATAAAGTTTTAGATACAGAGCACAAACTACAATGTTATATTAATCGTGTTTTGAACATAATATATGTATATATGTATATATATTATATGCATAAAAATAGTGCAAACTAATAATGTCCAAAAAAAAAAAGTGCACCCCATAAAGGGTGGACCCCATACTAAACAACATCAAGCAATATATAAAAAAAAAAAATAATGGAACCCACCATCTCCAAACTCACGATAAAAAAAAGTGGACCCCATATTAACAAAATCAAGCAATATAAAAAAAAAGTGAACCCCATATTAAAAAAAATATAATGTAAAAAAAAAAAGGACTTTGTATTCGTAGTAAACACTAATATAATAAAGTTTTAGATACGGAGTACAAACTACAATATTATATTAATCATATTTTGAACATAGTGTGTATATATATATATATATATATATGCATAAAAATAGTGCAAATTAATAATGTCCAAAAAAAAAAATGCACCCCATATTAAAAAATCAAACAATATTATGTAATTTCCAAAGTATCTCATTGAGTCAATAATGATGGATTCATTGCCACGTGTGTATCAATCCATTAGTGGGAGCAAATGAAATTGCTTTTCTTTAAAAAGTTAGGTAGTCAAACCATACAATTTTCTTTATTTTTTTATATTAGCCTGAGATCTAATCTAGCTATTAAACTGTTGTATTTGCTATTCCGCCATGTCATTTATTTGTTATGTTTACTAAAACAAATATACTTAAAATATTTATATTTTAAAATAAGATAGAATTTAATTACTTTTTTATTTTTATTCTTACTCCAATAAATGTGAAAAGAGATTAATGTCGTAGAAAATATATATCAAATGGAAATCAAATAATGAATAAGGTAAATTAGTCAAATTATAATTCTAATCGACATTTTCTTAAAAAACCATGCAAAAGACAACATGACAAGTAAAATGAGCTAAACCGAGAATATTTACCAAAAATTAAAAAATAGTATTTCTTCGTTTAAATAGAAAATCAATTTCTACTTTGTTTTGTTTTAAACATGTAAAATTAATTTAATAATTTAAATTAGAATTATCCAAATCAAAATTTGATAAAAAATAATAAGTATTTTACACTTTTAAATTAATCGAATTAGAATTAAAAGTATCAACTGATGCTTAAATATTGCTATTGTTTTATCTCAAAGAGAGGAAAATAGTTTCTTTTTAAACAAGTCTTCTCTTTTAAAAAATATTAATAAATTTTGCCGATTTTGTATTCGTAGCAACCATTAATATAATAAAGTTTTAGATATGGAGCACAAACTACAATGTTATATTAATCGTGCTTTGAACATAATATATATATATATATATATATATATAATCACCATTCAAAGACAACTATATACACATAGATGCACTATAATCTAAAGTGTTGGGCCCGTGCGCAGCACGGGCATAGACCGCTAGTTATTTTATATGATGCTCTTTACTTTAGAATCAGATTATTCTATATTCGAAATTTTCAATCTTAGACATCTCAATTTGTTCTTAATGGTATACTCTTAGGGCTCGTTTGGTTGGAAACAACTTATTCCGGGATAACTAATTCCGAGATAAGTTATCCCGGGATTAGTTATTCCACCCTCAAGGTGGGATAAAAAAACACTCTAATCCCGGGATAACTAATCCCGGGATTAGTTATCCCGAGTTTTTTTTCCAATCAAACGTTGGATAAGGCGGTACTAATTTTTATCCCAAGACTATTTTTCTCTGTCCATCATACCAAACGAGCCCTTAGGGGTGGTTTGGTTCAAAAACAAATTACGCCTCGAGATAAGTTATCCGGGATTAATTATTTGGGATAAGTTATCCGAGATTAGTTATTCGAGTTATTTTTTATTGATTGTTTGGTATGTTGGACTAAAAGTGTTATACATTGGATAATTTCTAAAAAAAAAAAAAAAAGAGGTTTATTCCTTATCCCGGGATAACTTATCCTAGGATAACTTATTCCACCCTATGACAGGTATAAGTTATCCCAGCATTATTTTTACTCCTGGGATAACTTATCCCATGATTACTAACCAAACAAGGGATAAGGAATTGCTAAATTCTTATCCCAGGACTATTTATGTTTACCCTTTGTACTAAATGACCCCTTTGTCTTAATTTATGTGATATTTTTCGCTTCCCGAGATTCAAACTGTATGAACTTTGACTAATATTTTAAGATGTATTTTTTCACCAAATTGATATGAGAAAAATTGTAACTTAGAGTACTTTTCATGTAGTTTTTAAATATATATATGTTATTTTTACAAATTGAGTTAATTTAATTCAATTTAGCTTTAAAGTTTAGTCAAATTGACCTTCAAAAAGCGAAAAGTATCATATAACAGAGTAATACTTTGTTGTGCGCTAAAAGTCAATTTTTTTTTTTTTTTGTCTAATTCATGTTAAATTTATCAAACATTACCACAAAAATGAAAACGAATATGATGTACTATACCAATTTAAACTTGGAAACTCAAAATATTTACCAATATTTAGAGTGAAAAGAGTACTAAAACAAACGTGGTTGAATATATATTGTGGTGGGCAGACATGTGAATCGGCGGTTCAGCTTCGGGAGAAGGGGGAAGTGGTGGTTGGTGATACCACTCTCAAGTACTTGGGATCCATCCATGTCCAGAAAGGAGTTATTGACCCCCACTTTGAGGTAATTTTGTATTTCACTAGATCTGTTTACAACCCAAAAAAAAAGAATGAAGAAGAAGAAGAAGAGAGAGTTTAACTTATATATACTCCCTCCTCCGTTCAATTTTATTTGTCTACTATATTAAAAATAAATTCTCACTTTTATTGATCTACTTTAGCATATCAAGAGAAAAAAAAAACTTCTTGTTTTATCCTTAGCATTAATTACTCATTTTCAAGTCCATTGAAACTATACACCAATTAATATAAGTAATATGGTAGAATTTATACCTCATTCATTAATTCTTAAGAGTTAAGGGGCATAAAAAATTAAAAATGGACAAGTAAACATGAACGGAGGGAATATGAATATATATATATATATATTGATAGTGTGTAAAAAATACATTATAAGGTCATCTAAAAGTTAAAGTTAATTATAGATAATAGTCAGTCGGAGATTACAAACTTAAAAAAAGTATTTATATGATTGTAGGTAGTAAAAGAAGCATTGTTAAGAACAGTGGAAGAAGCAATGGGAGAGAAATGGAGTGAAGAAATGAAACAAGCATGGGCTGAAGCCTATGACCAATTGGCTGCTGCCATTAAAGCTGAGATGCACGCTGAGGCTGCTGCCTAGTCCTACCTATCATGTGCTCTTTCTTTTCTTTTTTTTATATCTATTTATATATAATATGTTTGTGGGGTGCCTATGCCTAGCTAGCTACTCTTCTTTATTTTCAGTTCCCCATATGAATGAAAGAATGGGTGTGCTTGATACAAATGGAAACACCATAATTTTTTTTAATGAAATTATCTTTCTGTATTAAAGATATCATTTAGAAGATAAAAGTATATTTTTGGATAAAATAGTCACACAGTTCAACATGATATAAAAAAAACAGAAGTCAAACATTAGAGTTTTACCGTTACTCGACACAAAAATTTCGAACGCATCTCGATCAACAAGGAAAATTATAGGTACGTAGAACATAGATATGAAGCGAAAACCCTAAACCTAGAGATTTCTTACTGTACATGGCCACCTCGGTCGGCGGTCAGCCTCCTCCGGGGACTGGCTTGCCAGTGAATATCGCCTCTATTACTGAATTTCCCACCCTCACTAACCAAAATGCTATTACAACCACCAAAAACACTGCTCCTACTGATTATAAACAAAAGTTAGCAGGGGCAATTGAGAATACCAAAGGAGTTGAACCTATAGGAATTAAGCCTGTCACGTATGTTAATGGGCAACCGAGAATTAAGTGGACGGAGAACGAAGTGGAACGTATGAATATTATAGAAAACCTTCAATATGTTGTTATTGGAAAGTTTTCCTATGGATGGCCGGAACTAGACGAACTTAGAACAATTATTCCATCACAATGCGGGATGAAAGGGGAGTGTCAGATTGGTTTCTTTCGAAATCGACATGTTTTAATCCGTCTTAATCTCATAGAAGATTATATAAATCTTACATCCAAAGCCACATATTTCCTTAATTCCAAAGATGGGGGCTATTACCAGATGAGGCCGCTACTCTATGATGCTCATTTCAAAGTGGAAGAAGAAACTACTAAAGCCATGGCATGGATTTCTTTCCCTAATCTTTTGCCTACTTATTATGTAAAAGAATCTTTGTTTTCCCTTGCATCTGCGGTAGGCAAACCATTACACTTGGATTTAGCAACAATAAATAAAACACGTCCAAGTTGTGCAAGGGTAAAAGTTTTGGTGGATTTAGCAAAAGATTTACCAAAAGCCGTACACATGGATATTGAAAATGAGAAGACCGGATCAGTGAGAAATGTTACGGTTAACATCAAATATGATTATCTGCCAAAGTATTGTTTTGAGTGTAAGCTTCAAGGACATGATGAAATAGAATGTAGGGTACTAAATCCTGAATTAAGGACTACTAAGGAAATGAGTAAGAACTTTAAAGGGGATAGCAAGGAGAAAGGAAATGTGGATAACAAAGAGAAGGAGCCAAGTAAACAACAAGCACTGCCTAGAGACAGAGTGAAGCAGGGAAAGGGCAACAATTTTATTCCTAGGAAACTGGCTAGTGGCAAGATTATTGGAGACCTTGCACAGTGGAATGCTAAAAAAGATACAGAAGAAAAAGGAAACAGTGTGCAAACATCGGGAGAAAAAGTGGCTGCTGCGGCGCCACAAATCATCACTCAAAACAAGTTTGATACCCTGTCAAAAAATGAAGAGGAAGTGAGTAAGGAAGAGCAACAACAAATACAACAATCAGTAGTTGCACTTACTGATCACAATAAAAATAAAGGAATGATGATACCAACAGACATGTCACACAGGCAGTTAGAGGGAAATGAACAAGTTGAAGAAGTTAATGAGCAGGCAACCACAAAACTATGGGTGGAAGCCTCTTTTGGCAAAGTCCAACCAGCGAAGGACAATACTAGCAAAGAGTCAATACAGACTCAGAGGCAGAGTGAAGAAGGAATAGAAAAAACCAACAAATGGGGAGAGAGGATGGAGGAAATAGAGGGGACAGATTCGGATTCAAAGAAAAGTACACGGAAACAATTGACAAAGGAGGGAATCACAAGATCAGAAGAGGAAGAGAGTGTACAACAGGAAGTCTTACAAATTTCTAATGAAGTAGGACCAGATCAGCAGCTTCAACAAAATAATGAGAACCCATCCTTATCACCATGCTCATCTCATGTTGGAGGATCTGCAAGTAAGGAAGCAATCAGTCAAATACCAAGCAACAAGGAAGGGGAACCACCAGATAAAAGTAGGGAAACAGATACTGCAAAACAGCACAACGAAGAGAATGATATGCAGGAAAAGAGCAGCGAGCAGGCAGAAAATGAAAGTCATAGCAAAGACCAAAGGCAGGTGGTGAATAATGAGGGAGAAGTTGACAAACATAAGGCTACAAACAGGGATTGTATGGAAAAAATGTCACAGACTGCAGAGTATGAACACCACACCAATCCAAAGGCAAGTTTACATGATATTGTTGCTCACAAGGTCACAAAGGCAGAAGTACAAAAGGCGTTGGGGGAACTAGAACAAACAGAGGAGAAGGGTGCTAACATTGACAATAACATCATCAAACAGATTACAAGGGATGCTGATATATCCCCAAATGCTTTTGGAAAAAGTGTCAAAAAAGCAAAGAATCAAGAAGTCCCACAAGTCAAGAGGGTATTACCAAAGAGAACTGGCATTTCTAAATCCAAATGATGTTAAAATCACTAATTTGGAATATTAGATCAGTGAATACTCAGCAAGCTTTTCAGAGGCTTGTCATTTTACAAAAACAGTATAAGTGTTACATTGTTGCTCTCATGGAACCTTTTCAGCATTGTAGACATTTACAAAAGTACAAAAGGAGACTGGGGATGGTCACAGCTATTACAAATCAAAATGGTAAGATATGGGTATTCATGGATGAAGCTGTTCAATGGGAGCTCATTTTGAATACTGAGCAGCAAATTACCTTTAAATTGAATCATCAAGATATTGGCCAAGACATATTGGTTACTTTTGTCTATGCCAAATGTAATGAAGGGGAGAGGCAAGAGTTATGGGAGAATCTGTACTACTTAGCAGGATCAATGAACCTACCATGGATGGTGGGTGGGGACTTTAATGCTATTCTATCAGAGGAAGAAAAATTAGGTGGACTTCCAGTTACACTTAATGAAAGTGAAGATTTTGCATTCTGTATAAACTCTTGTGAACTATTTGATCTGGGTTACAAAGGAAGTCCATTTACCTGGTGGAATGGGAGAGCAGCTGAAGATTGCATTTTTAAAAGGTTGGACAGGGTCTTAGCTAATCAGTCTTACCAAGAGATCTTTCCTCAGATTGAAGTGGAACACCTCATTAAAACTGGATCAGATCATGCTCCTATGATATTGTCTTGTGGTGAGAAAGTGACCAATGTTGTAAAACCTTTCAGGTTTTTAAATTTCTGGGTACAACATATTCATTTTAAAGAAGTAGTAAGGCAGAACTGGAATACTGACTTTGTAGGATCTCCATATTTGGCTTTTAAACATAAGATGAAAAATCTTAAAGTGGCTCTGTCTAAATGGAGTAGAGAGACCTATGGGGATATTTTCAAGCAACTTACAATCAGGGAGGAAGTAGTTAAAGTGAAGGAACAATTATTTGAAGAGGAGCCAACCATCATTAATAGGATTGTTCTTCAAAGAGCTCAAGCAGAATTGAAAAAATATCTTAACTTAGAAGAGCAGTATTGGAAACATAAAGCTGGATTTTCATGGTACACAGAAGGTGATAGAAATACCAGTTTCTTTCATAACTATGTCACTGGGCGAAGGAGGAAATTGCAACTAAATAGAATTCAAGATAGCATGAGCGGCTAGTTGATAGAGAGCAAATTTCGAGATGAGGCAATCAATTACTTCAAAAAGCAATTTACTCAGGATGGTGATCCAGATGTTTCTAATTTACTGCATCATGTCCCTTCTATGATATCACATGATCAAAACATTAAGTTGTGCACATATCCAACTAAGGAGGAAGTGAAGAGGGCAGTAAATGAGCTGAATGGAGACAGTACTAGTGGACCTGATGGCTTCACAGGGGTTTTTTATCAGCAGTGTTGGGATATAGTAGGAGATGATGTTCATGCTATGGTACTAGCTTTCTTTGATGGAGCATTTTTGCCAAAATCCATAACACATACTAACCTAGTACTAATTCCAAAGAAACAACCAGTGCTCAGTTTTACAGACTTGAGGCCAATAAGTCTGTCAAACTTCATTAATAAAGTGATGTCAAGGCTGGTTCATGATAGATTGGAAGATATACTCCCTAGTATTATATCATCCAATCAATCAGGATTTGTAAAAGGGAGGAGCATTTTTGAGAATATTCTCCTAACCCAGGAGATAGTCTCAGATATCAGAGTTAGAGGGAAGCCTGCTAATGTAGTATTGAAATTAGACATGGCAAAAGCATATGATAGGGTCTCTTGGAAGTATCTTATGCATGTTTTAAGGAAGATGGGATTTGCTGAACATTTTATTACACTGATTTGGAGGCTGGTGGCAAACAATTGGTACTCTATCCTTTTAAATGGTCAAGCAACTGGTTTCTTTCAATCAACTAGAGGAGTGAAACAAGGGGACCCTCTATCACCGGCCTTATTTTTAATATCTGCGGAAGTTTTGTCAAGGGCATTGAACTCTCTTTTTGAAGATAGGAGCTTTATAGGGTATGGGATGCCTAAATGGACTAACCCACTGAATCATTTAGCATATGCAGATGATACCATCATATTTGCATCTGCTGATTTAGAATCTTTGAAAGGCATAATGGAGGTTCTGAGGAAGTATGAGCAATCTTCTGGACAACTCATAAACAATGCTAAAAGCTCCTATTACATGTATGCTAAGGTGGGAAATGAACTAATTCAATCAGTTGGCACTGTAACGGGTTTTACCAAAGGGCTTTTCCCATTTACTTACTTGGGTTGTCCAATTACCCATTCTAGAAGGAAGAAGATGTTTTATGCAGAACTGATAAAGAAGGTGAAGAGTAGAATTTTATCATGGAAAGGAAAACTGCTATCTTTTGGAGGAAAAGCTACTCTAATTAGAAGTGTACTGCAAAGTATGCCAATTCACCTACTCTCAGTATTGGCCCCTCCTAAATGTGTCATTCATGAAATTCACAAGATCTTTGCTAAGTACTACTGGAGTAATAAGGAAGAGGCAAAGAGCAGACACTGGTCCACATGGCAGAACATTTGTATTCCAACACAGGAAGGAGGTTTGGGTTTTAAATCTCTATTTGATGTTTCCAAGGCGCTTTTTGCTAAATTATGGTGGAGATTCAGAACAACAAGTACATTATGGTCAAACTATATGTGGAATAAATACTGTAAGAAAGTAATCCCAACTTTAGTACAGTGGAAAAGAGGATCACAAATATGGAAAAAGATGATTGAAGCTAGAGAAACTGTAGAACATGAAATATGGTGGGAGATAATAGCAGGTTCAGCCAATGTGTGGCATGAAAATTGGACAAAATTGGGGGCATTATATCATGTGGTGCCAGATGAGTATCCTATCAATGAGGAAATGGAGGAAGTGGCTGAATTGGTGGATGATGGAAATTGGAAGGAAGATATATTACAACAGAATTTCCCTCTAGAGATTGTGGATCACATTAAATCAGAGATTCACATTGATCACTTATATGGATACTGGGATAAACCCTGGTGGATGGCTACTACATCAGGTAATTTTACTGTTAATAGTGCATGGGAGTTACTCAGGCATAGAGAGGCTGAACAGGAGGAGTATAAACTTATGTGGATTAAAGGAATCCCTTTCAAAATTTCCTTTTTCCTTTGGAGACTATGGAAATTCAAACTTCCTACAGATGACCAGTTAAAGAGAATGAAAATTTCTATTGTTTCTAGATGCTATTGTTGTCCTAGTCCTCAAGAGGAAACAATTCATCACCTATTTGTAACAGGAAATTTTGCAAAGGAGGTCTGGACAATGTTTATGAAGGCAGCAGGTTTACATATAAGTCTTATTCAAACTCATCAGGTTATCAGATCATGGTGGAATACAGAATGTGGAGACAAACTTAAACCAATTCTCCAAGCAGTGCCTGCCATGATAACTTGGGAGTTGTGGAAGAGAAGGAATAATGTCAAACATGGTGGATCAGTGAGTTTTAATAGAGTGGTGCATGAAGTGAACAACAACTTGTACTATCTAGCAAAATTGAGATATCCTTGGCTTAAGAATATACCATTCTTATGGCCAGAGATGGTTAGATTTCTAGAAGGATACAAGTCTAGTATTGCGACTAGAATTGTGTATTGGAGGTTGCCTGCAGATAGGTGCTATAAGTGTAATACAGATGGAGCTTCAAAAGGGAACCCTGGTCCCAGCTCCTATGGTTTCTGTGTGAGGGATTGGAGGGGAGACCTGGTGTATGCTCAATGTAAGGAGATAGGGGAGACAACTAATGTAGTTGCTGAGGCAAGTGCAATGATGGAGGGACTGTCTTTATGTGTCTCTAAGAACTACCTACCAGTGACAATTGAAACTGATTCTATGCTGCTCAAGAACTTGGTGGAGGGTAGATGGAAACCCCCTTGGTGTGTTGCCACACTGGTGAACAGAATTAAGGACCTAAAGGACCACCATGAAGTGACAATACAACATGTGTTGAGAGAGGGAAACTACTTGGCTGATTTTATGACTAACCTAGCTTTTGATTTTGCAGGTACTTCTAGATTTAATAATTTTTCAGAATTGCCTAGTGCAGGAAGAAAAATTATTAACATGGAAAAGCAGCAGATACCAAATCTCAGGATCAGAACAACAAGGAACAACAATTTTCAAGTAGATACTTAGTAATTTCTGTTATCTAGCTATTAATAAGACTTTAATGGTGGTATTAGCGTTAGCTCATTCCATTGAAGTTTTAGAGATGGTAAAGTAGCAGAAATTACAGGTAGTACCAAAGTATGATTAAAAATCAGCAGCCCAAACACTTACAACAACAAATACAAGACATCAGTACACATTTATAGCCACCCAATTAGCGTCAACAACAAATACAAGCAACACATGAACGACAGTGCAATTTCTTAGCTCAACAAGGGAATCTCAAAAACTTTTCTTGCAATCGCAGTTAAGATTTTGGGACTAACTTTTAAGCCAAAGAATTTTACCATTGATGAATCGAATCTAGTCATGATAGCTCGAACTTGTGCAACCCAGATCTGAACCAACCTTCATTTGCTTCAACTTCATCTTCTGCTGAGTTTGTTACTCCATGGATTTGATTTCAACTGCACCAGGTGAGAGATTTTTAGGTGCGATTAAAGTGAAATCAGTCTAAAGATGCTGAAGTTCTTACCTTTGAAGAGGGTTTGCTTCTGAAATGCGATGAGGAGGAGCTCCGACGCAACCTTTATGCTCTCCAGCTTAGAAAGAACCGGTGCCGTCACCGGTGTACTTGAATCGCAGCGGAGAGAATTTAGGGCAACTGTCGGTCGATGCTTTAGATGTATAGATTAGGAAAGTGTCTTTTAGCATTTCCTTTTGTCTTTGTTGCTTTGTTTTATCTGCCTTTGTATCTATATTTTTATCTTAATAAAATAAAACCACTAAGCCCTATTTAGTGGTAATTAATTTAAAAAAAAAAAAGAGTTTTACCGTTACTCATTATAAAATTTACATGTAAGGTATAATTTTAAAAATAAAAGTGTAGTTTCTCTAAGAGCTTAAAACTTTTAAATGATATCACTATACAACGCTGTGTTGTTACCTTAAATTGTAGAAACCATTTCTCCAATAAGAATAGGGAAAAGAGTTTTTCCGTCACTTATTAGCTAGAGTTATTTCTTTCGAAATATCTCAAACTCAGATATTGTATCAATTTTTGATACTCAAAAATGTCATCAAAACACTGTATATGGTCCATTTTCCTCTACCTTCAATGCTTTTCTTTTTCAAGACTTTGTGTGCTTATCAATAATCTAATTTTTGCAAGTCAAACGTTAGATGATTTTCCATATTTAAAATGTTGTTTACATCTGTCCTATACATCAAATGCACTCGAAGAGGAAAATAAAATGTCATACGCTAGGAAAGAGATAATGATGTTGAGCCAAAACGTTTCAATGCCACCCACTAAGCCTGTTAACCGGTTCACCCCGAACCGGACTCGGACACGGTTGGCTAACCGACTGGTAATCTATACCTGTGACCGGTTCCGGTTAGCTGGTTCGTTTTGCTCTAACCGGATCGGTGGTTCCAGTTAGCCGGTTCGTTTTGCTCTAACCGGATCGGTGGTTCCGGTTAGCCGGTTCGTTTTGCTCTAACCGGATCGGAACCGATAGTCTTTGTAAAAACCGATAGCCGGTTAGCCCAAAAACGTATTTTTTTAATTTTTTTTGCTTAATTACGTATTTTACACATAAATTATGCTATGTTATGTTACTATAAGTGTATATATATATATATATAGACACACACACACACGTAAGTTATGTTTGTATATTTATATATGTTATGTTTGTATTTTTTTTTTTTTTTTTTGTGTGTGTGTGTATATATATGTTTAAGTTATATGTATTACTTAAAGTTTATATATTTACTAACAAGTAACAAGAGTATTATAAAATTCATCATTATTTTTTTTCTAAATATATAACTTTCTATTTTATAACTTAAGTATATGTATTTTATAACTTAAGTGTATGTATATTATAAGTATGTTCTAAGTATATTGTAGGTATATATATGTTTAAGTTATAAGTATTACTTAAATTTTATATTTACTAATAACTCATGAGTATTATAAAATTCAAGATTGTATATTTATAAATATATATAGTTATAACTTTCTATTTTTTAATTTAAGTAGATGTATATTATAAGTATATTCTAAGTATATTGTAGGTATTTTCTTAACTTAATATAAGTAAGAATATGAACACAAGTAAATAGAAGAAACCACAATGAGCCATAATTTTTATTCATTAATGGATAACATTTATTTGTAAGTTGTAATTTTTTTTAACTTGTAAATAATACATGAGTTGTACAAGAATAAAACTACATTGTAAGCACCATTTCTCTAAGTTCTTCTATATTATATTCTTCCATTGGGATATCTTTCATGTCCTCAATTTGGTCCCCTTCACTTACTATTAAAAACTCAATCCCTTCCTCTTCGCCTTGCCTCACCTCTAGCCTTTGGTTGCGCCGCTCCGATCGAATCCAATCGCGAATACAAACTAGTACTTGCAAGCTAAATCCAAACAAGGAGTATCTATGATCTCCAATTTGTTGTCTTCCTTGGCTAAATGCACTTTCCGAGGCCACGGTTGATATTTGAACATTAAGTATATCCCGAGCCATTCTTGCAATTACCAGATAATTTGCCTTGTATTTCTTCCACCGTCCTAAGACGTCCACTTCGGGCATGGTCATTGTCACCAATGGCTGCGTCAAATAAAAGTTAAGTTCATCAAAGTTTGCAGTAGTTTGAGTAGTAGAAGAAGACATTCTCCGAAAATCACCTAAATTCGATATGCCTTTTCCTTTATTTTGAGAAGTAGAAGTACTAGGTGGTGGAGGTTTGGGATTAACACTTTCTTCCAATTTAGAATAATATTCAAAAACTTTTCTAAGCTCAATATCTATGGCTCTTTGGGCCTCAAATGTGATGGTTCCTCGGTGGTAATTTCTGAATATTCATAAATTTGTTTAACCAATTGAGAGGTAAAAGAAATTTTAAGACAATGATCTAAAATAGAACCCAATATGCATAAAGTTGGTATTGGAAAATAATACTTCTTAAATTTTTTCCTCATAGAATGAATAGCCGCTTGGTAACCCGGTTTTTCCTTATACTCAAATAAAACTCTAGCTATTTCAGCCAAGTATGCTAAAATCCCGATAACCGCGAGATAAAATTGTCTAGAAAAAACAAGAGTAACATTATAAAAATGTTCTAAAAGATCTTTACATTCCAAAAAATCTTCCCAATCGCAATCATATAACCACTCTGAAACCTCTTTATTGTGATTGTTATGAGTATTTTGTATGGCAATCCTATATGCATATGCTTGTTGCAACATAATTTAAGTGTAGTTCCACCTAGTATCAACTTCAACTTGAATTTTCCTAGGTCTAAGACCAAGACTCTCACATTGATTTCTAAAATCTCTCATTTTTAGCCTTGCTTGAATTACAAAAATGAAAAGCAACCGTATCTCTAACCTTTTGAATAGAATCATCAAATAAGGAAAGACTATCTCTAACAATCAAGTTTAAAATGTGACAACTACATCTTATATGAAAATATCCGCTAGTGGAGGTTTGAATCCCCTTTTTATAAGGCCAAACGCTCATGTTGTTAGTAGCATTATCTAAAGCAATACAAAGTGTTTTTTTGTAAATGTTAAAAAATTTCATAACAGTTGTCATTCCATCCGCTAAAAATTTACCGTCATGACGACCCTTACCTTCATCGTATAAATAAGCTATACTTCTTTTTTGCATGACCCAATTATCATCTATCCAATGACATGTAATAGCAAAAAATTCTAACTTATTAAGACTAAGACCAATATTGGCGGTAAGGGAAACATTACAATTTAAAGAATTAAGTAAATGACGCAAATAAAATCTATATTTTTTATATAACTCAATAACATCCGCTCTACAAGTACTTCTAGGAATATCCTCAAACATCGGATTATAACTACGTTGAATATAAGTAACAAAACCCGCCCCGAAGGAAAGGAAAATGGTAAGCAATCATAAGTTACCATTTTAGCTATCTCTATACGGTCTTTCTTTTTGTTGTAACCAAAAGATTTTTCAGTATGTGGGTCTATTGTTCGTTGACTACCCCCTAAGGAACCCGTTCCCTCTACCCAAACGTCCGGATGTGTACTTATTAAATGAGTCCTTAGTGTTCCCATTCCCGTACTTATTGTTCTTACACTTGATTGAAATGCTTTTTTACATATATTACATATGGCTATTTCTTTCTCCCTATCTCTAGTCATAAAATTCCAAACTTTAGAGTTTGACGTATGAATTTTTTTCGCTTTTTGTTGTGTTTGTGATTCTTGTTGTTGTTGTCCTTGTTGTGTATCACAATCTCCCATTGGATTTTCCGGTGATTGTGTTTCGTTATCGTCATCATCAATAATTTCATTATAGATTGGGCCAAATCGGTGTTCTGATTGTTCATGTTCTAAAATTGGATGATTTTGAGTAATGTCAACTTGACCCATCATATATGCTTTCGTTTCGCACAAATGTTTCCTCCATAATTCTCCCCACCCCCCGACTACCACTGCCTCTTCTAACTCTCTTAGACATAATTAAATCGCAAGCAAATAAATTGCAAGAAAATAAATTGCCAAAATTAAAAATAGAATTGGAACGAAGGTACTAAATTGTCGAAATAAATTCCACCAAAACAAATGTTGAATTGAAGGCGACTAGACTTGCAAATCCACCAACTCTACCAACACTTTATTTTTATATAGTTGCAAAATATAAAATACTTGCAAATCCACCAACTCCACCAACACTTTGTCTTTTTATAGTTGCAAAATATAAAATAGCTAATAATTGAGAATTTGAGAGAACTTGTAATTTTAAAGTAGCTAATAATTGATAGAATTTGAGATTTGAGAAGAGGAAATTGGTGTGGATGAAAATAAAATAGAGAGGAATTTATATAGGAGTGGGAAAGGGGTTGAAGTGTTAAAAATTAAAGTTTGGGGGTTTTGGGATGGGGGGGGGGGGGCAAAAATGGGTTTTTATGCCATTGCCAAAGGCAAAAATAAAATTTGACCGTTGGGCAACGGCCCAATAACGGTCAGATTCGCCGTAATTATTATTATTTTTTTTTTTTAAATTTTGACCAATTAACCGGCTCCGCACGGTTCACGAAAATAAAAACCGTAACCGACCCGATGTAACACGGTTTTCGCAACCGCATAACCGGTATACCGGGTTTAACCGGAATCATTTAACAGGCTTAACACCCACACAGTATCCTACACTAGTTAATAAGTACTCCTAGGAGGTTGTGCAATTAGCGTAAGCATAAAAAGGGAAGAGAAATATGTAGTACCTCCGGTCCCAAAAAATTTGTCTTCCTTTTCTTTTTTAATTGTTCCAAAAAAATTGACATCTTTCTATATTTAGAAACAATTTAACTTTATGAGATGATTTACAGCCATACAAATATTTAAGGCTTGTTTTGGACCATACATTTCAAAAGTCTTCCTTTATTTCTTAAACTGTGTGTCAAGTCAAACTAAGACAATCTTTTGGGATGGAGGGAGTACCAATTTTGCCAAAACGCTAAGGGCTTAATTGTTACGAGGGATAAGGATAAATAATTCCGAGATTATATTTGAGATGAAGTTATCTCACGTTTGGTTGGGATAAAATCACGGTATAACTAATCCCGGGATTAATTATTCCGGGATTATAGTGTTATTTTATCTCTGTGAGAGGATCGGATAACTAATCCCGAAATAACTAATCCCAGGATAAGTCCTGAAATATAGCTTGTTTCCAACCAAATGACCCCTTTTCCTTTTTTACTTAATTGCTGTTAATTTTTATGAAAATATGAAGCTTGCAGCTTCACTTCTTTTTTTGGACATTGTCAGTTAGAAGAATGGAGAACGCAAAAGGTTGTAGGGTAGTAAGTACCTCTCGATTCCTAATCAGAGATTTCGGATTTAAGTCCTAAAAATGAAGTCGCCTTTGGTTTAATGCGCTTTACTCCCAACTTTAGCATGAATTCGGATTAATCGGCTTCCAAAATGGTTACTAAACATCAAATGATAAACCAACCAAAAGAAGTTAGAATAATGGAGAGCTTGTGGTGTAATTAGAATGTACACTTAAATACTGGCACATAATAGTACTAAAATTACTTAACTTTTAATTCTAATAAGCTTGAAGCATGTTTACCTCCTCTGTTTTTTGGCTTTATTTTCTTTCTTCCCTTCCAGATTAATCAGATATAGGTGAGTAACTTCGGCTCTCTCCTTACGAAACTGTCCTTTTTATTTTTTCCTTATTAGTTCTGCTCAGGCATATGTAATTAGCACCCACATTATTTTAGAGCTCAGGAAAATTTGAGGGTCTTACGAAAAGTGGTAAGAGTACATCAATAGATATAAATTTGCCGACCAAATAATTAAAAAATTACAGCTAGTTGAGCTAACTCATAATAAAAGGATAGAAGTGTGAATTTATTTCAGCAAACGCTCGTTTTATGGCTAAAACATATTCCTCTTCTTCTTCTAAACTCTAACGGGAATAGTTAAATTAATGAGTAACAGAATTTTTTTTTTTTTTTTTTTTTTTTAAACTTGAAAAAACGTCACAAGATTTTCAAGTGCCTTCAAGAAATAACAAAAACACTACAATTACCTCTTAAAAGTTAAAAATAGAAGAAAAAACTAATTAATGGAGTTGAAAAGATTACCAACCAAACGTCATTGCGCACCAATTTCCAGGGACTAAAAGTAGTCCTTCTGGAATCATTATTTTAGGTCTTTCAGTCTCTCATTTTGGTTGAAGTCAAGGTGGCACTAAACAACAATCATTGACATTGTTCTGTTTTAAAACTATTCCCTTATACACCAAGTAGCGCACTTAATCCCATTGATTTGACTTCTAAACGTGAACTTCACTCATGAATCATGATCAATGGCAGGTAGGTATTAACCCAAAAAATTATATTCGTAATGATGACCAACTATCCACTTCATCCATGACGAGCACTGTACAATAATCAATTTAACATCCACATTACTCAGTTTTAAAATCACTTCCTTAAAGTAATGCACTTCTCATTCCTAGTGTTATTACTTTGACTTCTAAAATTAAACTGAAGGATTACACATGGCACATTAATTTAAACTAATTAGATAGCACCTAATCGTAAAACAGAAACTTAAGAGTTTTTTGTGCAGCGGAAGCGGAAGACTTAGACAAACGAAAATCCTAGTTTTGATTGTGAGAGAAAAGTAGGGGTGTACAAAGTAAACCGATAAACCGCACCAAACCGATAAACCGAATCAAACCGAGAAAAAAACCCGACTAGTGGTTTGGTTTGACTTGGTTTGGTGTTGAGAAAAAAAACCCGATCATAATTGGTTTGGTTTGGTTTTAACTAAAAAAAAGTCAAACCGAACCAAACCAACCCGATATTACATGTATTCAATTTTTAAAATATTTTATACATAAAAATATTTATTTGTAATGGAATTTATAAATATTTCTTTTATTTTTTCGTAGTTTTTTTTTATCTATTATCATATTATTCAAGCTTGAACTTAGAATTTTGAATGTCAATAAGTTTTATATACTATGGATATTTGTAACTCAAATAAAGTTCAAATAAAACCAAATTTCAACACTAACGCTAACTAAAGAAATTCAATTTACCACTAGGAATGACAATAATGTTGGAAATTTATTCTTTAGTTTTGCATAATTAGTTTAGAGAGTGAAAATACATAACTTAAGTTTTTTTTCTTTGTCATGTAATTAATACTTATTAGCCCTGCTTATTTTAGCATGACTTAGTATTTTTAGATTATGGTCATTTTCTTTATGGCTCGTTAATTAGCAATATTTATTTTAACCGATTTTATTAGTTTTTGTTGAATATTTTAATACAATGTCATCACTCTTCTCACATTTTGTGTTATTTTCTTAAGAAGCACCTTAATTATATAGTTGTATCTTACTAGGACAGAAATATTTGAAGTAAAAGTTATATGTATTGTATCAAGACTATTCCGGAAAAAAAAAAACCCGAAAAAACAGAATAACCCGAGAAAACATGAGGTTGAAAAACCCGAATTTTATTGGTTTGGTTTGGTGTATAAATTTAAAAACCCGACGCGATTAGTTTGGTTTGGTGTTTAAGAAATCCGAACCAACCCGATCCATGTACACCTCTAGAGAAAAGAATTAGCTTTTTCTAATAGTTCTATCTCTCAAGAGATCTTAGTTTTACATAGTAGATGTACTTAGAAAACCACTAGGTTTCAGTAATTAGTAATTGCTATATTGATCCTACCTAATCGGCTTTTATAGCACCCCTTGTAACCCTTATTTCCAACATAAACAATATGATAGTTTACTCAAAATTCATGGAAGTCAATTCAACCAAAAAATATAGTCGTGAAGCTGAGCAACGATGCATGTATGATAAGGCCGGACTAGAGTCGATTGGGCAGTCGAACGTTCAATTATTCATATGATGAATCATAGGAATAATAACAGTACTATTAGGAGCTACTTTAGCTCTTGCTCAAAAAGACATTAAGAGAGGTTTAGCCTATTCCACAATGTCTCAATTGGGTTTTATGATGTTAGCTCTTTAGTATTTCAAAACCAGTTGATTGTCCAATATATGCCATACTGGCAAAAGATCAAGAATCTCCATAAAATTAATAGGAAAGGAAGAAGATAAGAAAGGTACCATGTACTTCTTTTTCTGTTTCCGAAGATTATTTTGACCAAAACATCTCAATTTTTATCATTTGGACAATAAGTTACAGGACAATTGGTCAAAACTAATGGCTAGAGATCACCAATATTTCAAATATAACTGCAAATGCACTTGAGAAAAGTCCATGAACCTTCCCCAATGCCGTTATCCTGGTTTTTCCCTGTAAAGAGCTGCAGTCGAGTACACCCACTGTTTGATAATGGAAAGTAGTTTCATCCATTCTGACACTGCAAATCAATACTTTATCTTTTACTTTCTCTTCACCTAGTGCAACGACTAAAAAGATAACTAGAATGAAAAAGAAAAACCAAACCAAAGTCAAACAAAAGAAGTAAAGAAATGGGTGCTTCTTGCTTGACAAAAAGAAAAAAAAATCAGAAGTCACAAATTGAAAGATAACTAATTAACCTTTCATTTGCGAATGAATGATGCAACAGAAGTGCGTCTTGGTGGTTGCTTTTCCAATTATACAGTATGTAGCATACCACATAATCAGAAGAATGGAGGCAAGTAAACACTATACAGGTAAGAATCTGAGAAAGCTCGGCAGAGGGAGCATTCAACTCCTCCATACCTTACCAACTTTTATCTTAGTTTTTCTTGAACTTCCTGTCCTTTGGATTTACAATATTGAGTAAGCTCGGATCACCTCAACAATTGGTGCCCTGCACAATGGACACTTCCCTCCACCTCGAACCAATTCATTTGCACATTTGTAGCAAGTGCACATGTGCCCACATCTGCCAAAATACAAAGAAAGCATTAACTACCAAAAGATCTTGAACAGAATATTGTTATATTTTTCGTCGATATGACTCATTCCTTGCACTTTCTGAAGTAGTTGCTGCAAGGTACATGAAACTGCTTAACAAAAATTTTACCTGTACAACAAGGCATCAATGTGATTATCACAACAAACGCAGCAAGTACCCTTTTCCACGTGGCCCCATTTAGATCCATCGACTGAAGTCTCAGCAACTCCTGCAATAAATTTGGAGGGCCAAACCCAATAAGAAGAATGTTGAAGAGAAACAGATAGATGGGTTAGAGGAGGTACGGCAATCATAAGAGCTTCAATGTTTTATTGTATGTCATAGATGAGAGACAGACCTTGTCCACCAGCTGATCTATTTAAAGCAGCTGAAACCTCCTGTCTGACAGAACGTTGCAACTCCAGTTGCATATCCATGCAGGCCTCCAACATCTTTTGCATGTGATTCATACCTTGCTGCAGTCTTCCCATGTCCGTTCTAAGGTCATTCATCATCTCCCACTCCTGCTTAGAATAGAATGCACTCAGGGGACGCTTGGTTGGAGAAATGGAGAAGCTAATCTCCACATAAAATTGTTCATTGTTTTACACAATGTTAGGTTTCATTTTCCCTTTCCACATAAAACTTGGCATAATTTGATTTGAATTTTTCTTTTCCACATAACTAAAGTCCAAAACCCACATAAGTTACGCAGAATCTTTAAATTACTTTATGCAAGATAGAATGTGGAAAAAGAATGCAGGGATTAAAAAAACATGGATTAAAATTATTAAATGACCAAAAGACTCTTCATGTTGACCAATATTATATTTTGTTTAAAAAGAAGCACATACTTTAAATATACACGGTGCAATAATATTTAGTACAACATATCAATCAGCATGTAAAGAGTGCAATATTCTAAGTTGTGGGTCCATGAGAGCTTAGAAGAGGGAAGAAAGAAAAGACTCACAATCACCTGATTCCTGCAGAGGTTGCCCCTACATTCACCCTGATAAGGCAATCATTTTTTTGGATATTTCCTATCACTGGTTTATTAGAAGTGTTCGTTCAATAAGTAGATGCATTAGCCACAAGGTATCAGTATCAAATGGAAAAATTATCAGGCCATATAACAATAGCTTCTAGGAAGGGGTGGTAAGCTTACAAGTTCAGAACGATGCACAGAGTGACGTGGCCAACTGGACTGGTGCAAATCCTGATGCCAAAGTGGTTGTGGAGGAGGTACAGGAGAAGTTGGCAGCACAAGTGAAGGCCTGGTAATTCCTTCCTGTTGGGCATCATTTCTCTCATCATTCTGTTGGTCCTGATCCCTTTCAGGTGAAGTTGGAATAGGCAAGTTCCTATGCATATCCCAGTCAATTGGAGCACGGCCTCGCCTTTCTACATATGACTGAATTAAATGATCTAAACTTTCACGGAAGCCACTGCGAAGAAGATTGGAAACACTTCTCCTACCAGACAAAGAATCTCAACAAATAAAGGACAAGAATACCTCATAAGTATAGATGGAATAACAGAATGATACGTGCATTTTACCTGCTAAGAAGCTCCCTGAGTTCCATACTATACACATTATCATCATCGGGCGGATGGAATCTACTAATTCTCCTAGAAGGGACAGAACGCCGCATTCTAGGAGGATCAGAAGATCCTTCTGACCAATTCTCCACAGCTTCTCGTGACCCATCCTCATGCCAAACCTCATTATTTTCTGGTAAACGGCGTTCATCTCTATTCACGTCACCTGTTGTTTCAAGGTGCCAAGCAATTGGTTGATTTTGTGGCCAATTCCCACTTGTATTCTCCATAGTTCCACGAGTCCGTTCATTAGAAGTTGCATCCCGCTGATTTGCTCCTTCAGCTTCAACAACAGGTTCCACTCGACCCCTTCCTTGGTTAGGAGACACTAGTGAATTTGTAGCCTGACCAGTTGTACTGGAATCAAAACTCTCTCTCTGATCAGGCAACTGATGAGTAATCCGCTCTTGCTCCCTAGACTGCAGCTGTTCAAGATTTTCATTTTGTACCTCCTGTGAAGGATTTGCGTGAGCCTGGTTACTTCTCAGACCACTGTTGCCACTATTAGATGAAGATTCAGAATTGCTGCTTACTTGACCACGTACAATGTTTTCTAATCTGGAGCGAAATCCTTGCCTGGTTGAGATAAAAGGATCACGAACTCATGCATTTAACAAGGTCATTCAGAAGACAAGTAGTTTCAAGTATCTTGGGTCTATTATACAAGGCAGTGGGGAGATTGACGATGATGTCACACATCGTATTAGGGCAGGGTGGATGAAATGGAGGCTCGCTTCCGGAGTGCTATGTGATAAGAAGGTGCCACCACAACTTAAGGGCAAGTTCTACAAAGTGGTGGTTAGACCGACTATGTTGTATGGGGCGGAGTGTTGGCCAGTTAAGATCTCTCACGTTCAAAAGATGAAAGTTGCCGAGATGAGAATGTTGAGATGGATGTGTGGGCACACCAGGAGTGACAGGATTAGGAATGAGGCTATCCGGACAAGGTAGGAGTGGCCTCGGTGGAAGACAAGATGCGGGAAACGAGGGCGAGATGGTTTGGACATGTGAAGAGGAGAGACACGGATGCCCTTAAGTGCGGAGATGTGAGAGGTTGGCCATGGATGATTTCGGAAGAGGTAGGGGTAGGCGAAGAAGTATTGGGGAGAGGTGATTAGACAGGATATGGCGCGATTCTACCGAGGGACAAGACCTTAGATAGGAGGGTATGGAGGACTCAGATTAGGGTAGAAGGCTAGTAGATAGTAATGTTTATCCTTTCATATTAGTAGTCACATTATCGCGATATAAGTTCTTGTGCTTTGATTTCTGCTACTATTTGTTATCCTGTATTTTGATTATCTTATTTTATACGTGATAGCTACGCTCCTTTACAAACCGCTTCATCATGGCTTAGTCGCTTGAGTTATTTGCATTTCCATATCGCTTTGAATCTCTTGGCCTTATCGACTCTCTTTTTATGCTTTTATGCTTTCTATCGAGCCGAGGGTCTTTCGGAAGCAGTTCGTCCTACCTTGGTAGGAGTCAGGTCTGCGTACACTCTACCCTCCCCAGACCTCACGTTGTGGGATTTCCTTTGGGTGGTTGTTGTTGTTGTTGTTGAACTCATGCATTTAACATGATAAAAATAATCATTTTGCTAAAAATGCAGATTTTTTCACAAGGGTACAAAAAGTGAGAACCAGTCCAAAGTATGACTGGAAAATGCAAATCACTTAGTTAGCCATCTCATGCCAGAGATATGATGAAGCACGAAACACAAAGCAGAAAATCTTTCCAAAGATGAAGCTCCAAACGGAAAATGTGGATTCTTTGTCAAGTGCTTCTAGAAATTCCAAAAAGGAGAGTTCCTACTAAACGAGCCTTCTTTAAGATATGCGCAGTTAACCAACTACTACACAATGTTACCAGCATCTCATAAGAAAGAATAAATACATTGTGACATGTGAACTAAGATCTATTGAACATTAATATCAAACTAAAGGTGGTATTGTAGAAGCTACTTAATCCTCTAGTTCATTTTCTTTTCACATAAACTTCTCATTGATTTTTTTTTTTTTTCTCATTGAATTACCTCAACTCACTCTTACCGCAGTTAACATGCTGAAACTTGATATCTATTCGACTGAGATCTAAATGGGTGAAAGACCACCAAAATCTTGATTGATTTACAGTACTGCAATAGAACAGTCCTGCCAAAGGCGAAAAGCTTTAAAAAGCGCTCGAGGTCTATTAAGGATTTGCGCAGAGCGCAATTAAAGTGCGGGCTTTAGTTTTTAACAAAAAAGGTCCAATGAAGTAAAAATATAAACATAATGCAAGAAAAAAGTAACAAATTCAGTTACAATGTGTTCCTTAACGATTAATATATCTCTTTTGCTGATTATATTTATTGTTTTAGTGCTGCTTTATTCAAGATAGAACTCATGGGCAACAAGACATGTGCCTTAGCACCTTGCCTACACTGAAGTGCAGCTTAACCGAAGCAAAGCACCCTCCCTGAGCTTTAGGGCTTAAGCGCGCCTTAAATAAGCCTTTGACAACACAGCAACAGAAATACAAAGGAAACAACACAGTACATTGAGAAAATAAATCCTTATTCCGTCACTGATCTCAACACAAACTCATGACCTGATTCGATTTGGTAAATCTGTTTAGACAAGGACAGAAGAATATAATATAAAAAAGGGGTTTTGGGGGGGGGGGGGGGTTGGGGGGGGGGTGTTCCTTCATAAATCTTCATTTTTCAGAAAATCCAATATTACTAGGGGTGTGTTTGGTATGAAGGAATGTTTTCCAATTTTCTCATGTCTCATTGGTCAAAATATTTTGGAAAACATTTTCGAAAAGAAGTTCCTTACAAAGTGAGGAAAATGACTTCCCTAATGGAAGTAGGTATAACAAGTTCCATAAGTGACGTTCCAGGTTCATTGACTCTTCCCACCCATCCAACGCCCTCAACACCCACGCCTTGACCATCCCACCCCTGAACCCCCACTCCCCACCCCATCGCACCCCCAAAGTGTTTTGCTAGATTTCATATAAATGCTTTTGGGATAATATTTTTTTGCTTACTTACCAAACACTAGAAATAAGTAAGAAGGCCACTTGTTTTCCAAGAAAACATAGTCCATGGAAAATATTTTCCTTCGTACCAAACACATCGTAAAGCACAGTTTCCTTCAGGTAATTTTTTGGGGGGGTGGAGGGGGGATTTGTCCACTAACCTATTTACACGAAACAGATACTAAACTGATTCTATAACCTCACATGCACAATTTTTACTTTTAGAGTCAATTATAGACAGAAGAGAGAGAACTCAAAAAAATACACCGCAAACAGAAAAGGAGAAAATAACTGAAATGTGAAGGGCGACCAATTCACCAGAAGCTTATAGGGGGAAACAACCAAAGTAATCCTTAGACACACATAACGACCTTAATAATCTATAGACTTGTACTGCTGTATCATTGAGTTCTAAGTGATCTTAAACACAATAGTTCAATGACATTGGTTGGGCAATAGAATTTAAGAGCCAAATAACGCCAACTTGAGTTGAGATGAGAATAGTAAGATCACCAATCATGTTCCTGAATGCTCCACATTAGATAAAAGAAGTATTTGTCTAGCAATTCCTCTTTTTCCCTTTAATCTGCAAGTTCTCCCCTATACAGAAACTAAATCAGGTGCGATCTTGATTTTCTGGTAGAAGACTAGAAGTTGAATCACATTATTTTTTTTTTTGATGACAAGGGAACCCGCAGCCGCTACCCTTCGGGTGCGCACAGGGTAAACCCCGCTTCTGTGCAATAGCTCGCAAACCGCACAGAAGTTGAATCACATTTAACTAGTACAAAATTAAGATTAATGCCAGTACTCTACTCCCTTTCATAACTAATGTATTCTGAAACATATTCTACATCTTTCCCGCTTTCCTTTTTCTTTTCCCCCTGACAACAATGCATTTGCTACTAAAGACCTGCTGGGTACATTCCCAGATGTTGTTTTTGGCAACTGTAACTGAAACTCCATAATATAAGTAATACTAATTATCAAGATAATCAGCAGTAAAGATTTAAAAGGCACTGCAATCCAAGTTGGACTCAAGGAAGCATTGATCTTGGTCATGGCTATAAACCTAGTTGGATAATGCTGGAACTTCAATAACAAGTTACCATGATATGATCATACTTGAGGGTAATATCAATAACTCTATAAGTCCTCTTCAAATAACCATTAAAAAATGTGAATTATTCTGACGGCTGCAGAAGGAAATTGGACTAGATGTTACTGTTCTACAACGAAACTGAAAGGGTATACCACATGGAACAAACATTTAATAACTTGTTGCATAGGGAAAGCTTCAACAAGTAATAAAAAGTCAATTATTGAGACAAATCCTGCTGCAAAACACAATTGACCAGGCCACGTACCTGAGCCCAGAGACAGTGTGGCGTTGCCTAAGCTGAACTAGTTCGCTTGCTGCCATTGAAGGTGGTCTCTCTTCCTCAGCAGGCCCTTCATTTCGCAAGAACCTTCCTCTTAGTAGTGACTGTAAAAGGGAATAAAATAAGATGCCTAAGCAAGTAAGCAACAAATCTAGAAAAAATTAGCTGACAGCACAAAGACACCTCCAAATACAACAGACAATACTCAAAAAGGCCAGTTCCATCTACGTCTAAGTGGAACAAAGTAAGCACAGTTCAAGATAGTGAACATCTCTGTTAATTTAATTTTCAACTTCAAAATGTCAAACTTCAGAATTTAACAAAGGATAAAAACATAAAGCCCACACGGACAATTAAATCATGACCTCTATTACGGATTCCATAAGAAAATAGAACATGAAAACTGGATGAAGGATAACAACGAACCTGAATCCTACTGCGGTGGGCAAAATCAGAAACCGCACGATGCTCTAAGAGACCCTGAAGTTCCCTCTGCCTTTCCCTTTCAATCCGCACAAGCAAATCAAGTAAAGCCTGCCTCCCACGCAGCCTCAGCATGTCCCTGCGTACGTGCTCTGGCTGGCCTTCCTCGTGGTCAACAACAGACCCATCACGAACACGATCAACTTGAGCACTAAGCCCATTGGACTGTTCTTCCCTTCTGCCACCACGAGCTCCTCTTTGTTGACTAGTCATTTGGACCCACTCCCTCACAATTCTCACCCTTTCACGCTCTGTCTCCCCCAGCCATTCGCTTCTTGGACCACCATTCCTCTGGGAAACATTAGATGAATGGTCATTGGTCCCACTCTCCATCCATCCTCGAACGATTTGCCTCACCCTCTCGCTCTCAACTTCCCCTAGATCAGGAGACTGTTCACGGCTGGAGTTTTCATGCTCGCTGTTCTCAATCTGTGGTCCAATCACGTCGTGAGACCAAGTACCATACTCATTCTCACTCTCATTTGCATCCACCAAACTACCATGGTTCTCACTCTCCCGGCTTTCTGAAATACTAGTACTCGAAATATTGGTATTAGAATCCACACTCCTCTGGTGTGTCAGTCTTTCCCTCGCCCTGTCTCGGGCACGATTCAATACATGCTCATCCTCAAACTCCCGCCACATTTGCAAAATAGTCGACGACCTACTGCTTGTCCTATCAGCATCACCCTGACGCCTTGAAGTAGGAGATTGTGATTCTCTCAAGAACGAAGAATCAAGCGTTGACACGGTGTGCAAACCAGCAAGTGCCATCAACTCAGACTCACGATTCCTCCTCTCGATAGTAGTAATCATATCTTCTGCCCGTCTAGCAGCCCACCTACCCAAAATCCGTGAACGCCTCCGCCTAGCAGCAGAAGACTCAGCCAGATTATCATTATCGCCTTCAATTCCCGTACTCCTCCTCCTCCTCCTTCTCACAAGACCATCACTCTCATCGTCCTCATCTTCAGTGTTGTGTACTGAACTACAAGAATCAAACGACATACACTCGTCCAAGTGCCCGCGCATTAACTCCTCCCATCCCCTCTCAAATTCAGAACCGGCATCATCCCCCGTGCTCTCGGGCTTCTGTTGCCGTTGTTGCTGAATATCTGTCATCTTCAAACACCACTACCCACAACCTAAGCTAGCGTTTGGCCATAGCTTTAGAAAATTTATCTTCAAATATATGTTTGGCCATAAAATTTGATCAGATTTTGAAAATTTATCTTCAAAATATTTTCAAATTTTTGGGAGAAATTTCACTGTCACTCACAAAACTTCAAATTTTTTCCAAGTAAGATGCATGTCGAAACACAACTTCAAGTTCCAAAAATCACAATGTTTCAACTTCGAAATCTATGGCCAAACGACATTACACCACCATGAAATTTATCTTAATTAAAACCCACCTAACACATCATTTTTCCCCACCAAAATCATGCAAACTCCTCCCAAGTAATTCCATTTATTAAACACTAATCCCACACCAAATTTCATTAAATCCATAGATGAACTATGCCAGGTTCTATACATATCACAATCACCTGATCAAATTAGACAGGTCAGAAAAATTACTACTAAATACTACCAAATCGTAACTGAATATCAAATTTATTCAATTAAATATATGCATTAAGATCTAAGAAATTGAACTGTAAAGTGGAAAATTAGAGTGCAGAAATATCAATTGATTGCAAAGTCAAAAAGGTAAAGTGATGACACAGCACGAAAAAGAAAAAAACGTACCAGTGAAGGTTGTTGCTTATGGCTAAAAAGAGTGTGAGAATCAATAATCCGTTAAATGTAAATTAACCATAGACTGCAATATGGTTATCCGTATATATAATAACTGTAATGTAATATATAAGTGGGGGAAAGAGAAAAGATTAAAAAATGGTGTATGGGAAATTACAATATTGTTGAAAGATGGGGAGCTTTTGTGTTATTTTTTTTTTATATTATATTTATAGACACGTAAAGACCAAACGAGAAGGAGCGGCGATGTTATGATGAGGCTGACACATCATCATTTACGAATTTTTTCTCCTTGTTGCCCCTCTTCGCTTTTTTCGATTTGTCGTCACTCCCTCTCAGCTTTTTAAGATGGAAAAGACTCATCAGACATTCAGAGTAGTCAGCATGCAAACTTTACCCCCCCAAAAAAAAAAAAAAAAAAAAAAAATCTAACTTTATTGGTTAATTTAACAGTGACAGAGAAGAATGAAAATGATCTCTCACATTCACAAGTTACGGAAATGAGATATGTTGCGGAGGATGTGTGGACATATTAGAAGATATATGATTAGAAATGAAGATGTATGGGATAATATGGGAGTGGCAATATCGATGTAGGACAATATGCGGAAAGCGAGACTGAGATGGTTTGGACATGTGAAGAGGAGAATCCCGGATGCCCCAGTGCGGAGATGTGAGAGGTTGGCTATAGTTGGTTTAGGAAAAGTAGAGGTAGGCTGAAGAAAGATTGAGGAGAAGTGATTAGACAGGACATGACGCAGTTGTAACTTACCAATGACATGACTTTAGATAGGAATTTGTGGAAGACACAAATTAGGGTAGAAGGTTAGTAGGCACGTAGTAAAGCTTTGTCTCGCTTATCTTTCCATACAAGTAGTCGTAGTATTTCTTCTGTAGTTCTTTATTTTCCGATTTTTGTTTCCATCTAATGTTCTTTGTCCATTTGTCCGTTTTCCAAAATGTTTTGTCTTGCTTTCTATAGTACCTTGCCATGGTTTGTCATCTTTTAAATTTGCTTATTTTTAAAAGTTTTCTTAATCAAATAGAGTTATTTAAGAAAAAATATTTGGTGAAGTAGCAATTTGTTGTTTGTATTTAGATTATCTGAATAACACTTCTGTTAATATTATTAAAGATAATGTAAGTTTAGCTAGGGCCTGTTTGGAAAGCCACCTGGTAATTGGAATTGGTGTAATTACTAGGGTAGTAATTACACAGCCTAGTAATTACAGTTTGTCATAATGTAATTACAGTGTAATTACAAGCGTGTTGTTTGGTTGCACAAGTGTAATTACACAGTTAGTTTAATTTAAAAATAAAATTTAATTATAAAAAAATTAAAATTAATATTTAAAAAATATTTGCCTTTATAAATGATATTAAATTAGTTATTTAATAACACATTGTTTCTTGAAATATATTAATTAATAATCATATATTTGTAACTAATATTGCAAAAAATAATTGATATATATTTTCACATTAATAATATCCAATTTTAATTAATTATAAAAAGAAGACTTTTTTTGTGAAAACGTCATAGATTGGATTTTTGACAAAAAAAATAATATTTATAATATAATGTAATAACATTATTCAAATGTTTGACACAAAAAATCCATCAAATGTAAGTGAAAAATAAACAACATGTAATGTCAAAGCAAATAACTTAAAATTAAAAATATAACCTAAATTCAAAATCCAAAAGAAAAAGTTTAACATAATACTCTTATGTCAAATTCTAACATTATATAAGTAAGTTCCAAAATAACTTAAGTAAATAATTCAAAAGAAAGGGAAAATAAATAATATAAAAAGAAAAATACATTTTAAAAAATAAATATAATTAAAAAATAAAAATAAAAAGAAATTAAAATAATAGAAATAAAAAATAAATTAAAAATTAAAAGAAATAAAAATAATAGAAATAAAAATAAATTAAAATAAAAAGAAATTAAAATAAACAAAAAAGAAACAGACTAAAAAGTAACCCTGTAATTACAGGGTGTAATTACACCCAATTCTCAACCCCTCTTGAGAATTGGAGAGTGTAATTACACCCTCTCAATTACACTCAATTCCCACCTGTGTAATTATCATTTAAGCCAAACAAAATGAGCCTAAATGTGTAATTACACCCAATTCCAATTACCTGGGTGGCTTTCCAAACAGGCCCCTAATGTTTTAAACAAAAAGAGTGTCTTTTTAAGTGTGTGGTCACCTTCAACTACGCCTATAAACGGGTAAAGCTTTTAATCTGAAAAAAAATTAAAAAAGAAAAACTTATGTTTTTGCCTACTTTTTTCTGTTTTCCCAAAGCAGGACATAACTTTTCTTAATTCTTACCACTCAATTACATTAGTTTTTCTCCAGAAGCATGAGTAAACATTCTCAAAATAGCATTTTTTTAGTTTCAAAAAGAATTGGCTAAACAGATCATAACGAGCTTTTCTTTATTGTTCATTTGGTTTTTCTAGAGTTTGGGAAGGAGAGGAAAATCAGGTCCCTTGTCTTACTCCTATGGTAATAGGGGAGTGCAATTAGGCTGTATGTTTCAAACTTATTATCTGATGCATGTTGAAATCTGCATAATCTATCATTCTTCACAGAGAAGATTGGGTGGGGAAAAAAAAAAAATCTAGAAAATATGAAGAGTTTCTGTATGGTCTGTTCCTATCCTTGATTCTCCCAGATTGCTCGGTCTAACGCTTTAATGAAACCTCATTCCATTAGTTGTAGCCTAGAAAGAATTTAAATTATACTCTAATTACTGCAATTACGTAACGTTCTGCGCTTTTTAAGTATACTCTAAATTTTACCTATAGACAAGTCATTCCTTACTTTGCCATTTTCTCTTACCACAATTAGGCCACCTCGTTCCTAATCTATCCTTATTCCTTATTGCTCCAATGAATTGGCATTAATTTTCTCAAAAATCCCATAAACTTCCCGAGATATTCATAAAGAGATCAATATGTGGCCGAATATTTCTTGACAATCAAATATTTCAAGAAGATCCACGATATCCTTCCATGGAGATCAAATACATCCAAAGAAAGTCCACATCCAAATCCTCTTGCGTTCGAGAAATACGCTACTAACGACCCTCGAATCGTGGAAAAAATTTAGAGACAAAAAAAAAAGAATCAAGGGAGTACACACTCAAAATCTGGATAAAGAAAATTACTTTTATTTATTTTGTGATGCATTATGTTTGTAACAATAATATTGAGGGAATAAATATAATCGTTTTGTCTTTAAAAAACTAGGCATTAGTTAACTCAGATATTTAAGGGAGAAATAGAAAGTAATTTAAATAATTAAATATTATTCCTGCGTGTAAACTATTTAAATTATAGATAATATGAACTGAATATGGTACTATCTATATTTTATTTTAAAAGCATGAATATAACTGTTGATTGACCAAAATATCCTTTAAATATTGAACGACTTTTATACCCTTTTAAGTTGATATTTTCTCTGAAGAATAATTTCATATTGGATAAAATTGTAATATTAATTTTCCCCTAATATCTAGGACTTCGAATTCAACTAAAAATTAAAATCCTTCTACAACCCAATGTACTCCCTTAAAAAAAAAAGAGTTATTAGAAGACAAAGACTCCTACTTATTATTAATTAACTGATTTCAACCAAAATAATAATTTTTTGAATTTTAAAAAGTTAGAAAACTCAAGCAAAATAAAACTAAGATAATAGTTTTAATGTATGTAAAATAAAATTAAGGACAAGTGTAATCTGAATAGATGAAAAACAATCTCCTTAGTCCAATTAAAAAAAAAATTCAAGATAAGTGTTGGGTAACTCAGCCATAAGCACTATAAATAATTGTAAGTTCAATCACATTTATCATCACACTACACCTTTGATCAAATAAACAATCAAGTAGTAATATTTATGTCTGACAATCAACTTTTTATTTTATCTTTTATTAAATTATCAAATACATGAATTCTAACTTAATAATAGTAACACTTAGTGTACTGCTATAAAAGACAATTTTAAACTGATGTAGCGTCTGTCAATCAAACCATCCTCAATAAGCATTTCAATACAAACTCGATAGATAATGAAGCAAGAAAATATTATTCAATTCTTTTAGATTATTACATTCAGAATCCTCAACCTAAAATATGACAAAATGAAAACTAAGATTTGATATTGATGGAATAGTAAATAGTGTGGCATTCAGTAGTTAGTCTCAAAGTATTCGCAGTATTGAAGCAAGATATATTCGTGCAAAGCACGAACACAAAGACTAGTATATTAAAAAGTGTGAATGAACGAGATGGTACATCACCTACAATGTCATCACTAGCTGTTAGGGTAGGGGACAAAAGGTAAATAGTTGTTTAGACTTGGGTTAGGCAACTAATCTTAACCTAAAGATCACAACCAGAAAGGGGAAAAAGAATAGTTAGTTGGGGCATTTAATTATAGGTGATCTTTTAGTTTTAAAATTGAAGGGAGGTGATTCAAGTTTTAATTATTGAGTAGAGGTGACTAAATTTGATTAGTGATTAAGGGGCTTTGAGCTTACCCAATAGTTTCATTTTTTACACTTTGGCCCTCTGTTTTATTTTTAATACTTTACCCTCAAGTTTTATTTTTAACACTTTGACCCTAAACTTTACTTTTAACA
>NC_081345.1:9431365-9444511 GCF_029784015.1 Lycium ferocissimum | reverse complement strand
CTTTCTGGTCCTAACGCTTGTTTCACCTTCTTAATAAGCTCATTATAATATACGTTCTTTCTTCTAGCATAGAAGATTGGATACAAATAACTGATCTCTTGAAAAACCAATGATTTGAGCCACTTGTTGCACAAGATTATCTATAACCTTATGATACGTATAAAGTGCACTCTTATCCTTATTAATAAGTTGGCCTGAAGCAGCTTCATATCCTTGTAAAATCTTCATACTTTTGCCTAGAGACTCCTTGTGTCTTTGATGCAAAGATGATAGTGTCATCAACATATGATAAATGGTTCAGATTATGACTCCACTTTGGTACTCCATATCCCACATAACTAGGATGATCATATAATGCATTTAAGCTCTAGATAACACCTCAACTGTTATAATGAACAAAGCAGGTGACAAAGGGTCACCTTGTTTCACCCCTCTAGTTGAGTGGAAGAAACTTGATAATTGACCATTAAACAACACTGAATACCACTTATTAGCCACCAGTCTCCATACCATGTCAACAAAATTCACACCAAATCGCATTTTCTACAGAACTTTGGCTAGAAACTCCCATGAGACTCTATCATATGCTTTGGACATATCCAGCTTTATAACAACATTGGCTGGCTTCCCTCTTTTTATGATGTTTGTCACCATTTCCTGAGTTAATAACACATTCTCTGTTATACTCCTTCCTTTCACAAAACCAGATTGGTCGATAGATATTAACTGTGGCAACACATCTTCAAGTCTATCATGAATGATCCTTGACATAACTCTGTTAATGAAATTACTCAGACTTATAGGCCTTAAATATGAATAAGTATTCAGCATCTCCTTCTTGGGAAGTAAAACTAGATTAGTGTGTGATAGACTTAGGAAGAGTTTGCCCCTCAAAGAAAGCTATTACCATCTTGAATACATCTGTGCCAACAATATCCCAGCATGTCTGATAAAAGATCCCAAAAAATCCATCAGGTCCAGTAGCACTATCACCATTTAGATTGAATACATCCTTAATTACCTCTTCTAAAGTTAGCATTCTGCATAACATATTGTTTTGTTCTTGATCAATCAAGCTGTGGAATATAGGATAACATATCATCACTAGAGGAAACCTTTTCTTGAGCGAACTGTTTGTGATAAAATTCCACTGCTTCATTAGCCATTATTGATTTCTCCTCTAACCACACCCCATCTGCCTTTTGTATTCTTTTGATTTCTAGCTTCTTTCTTCTTCCTTTAACAAGATTGTGGAAGAACCTTGTATTTCTATAGTCCTCTTTGCCTCCAAAATTCCTCTTCATAGTCCAAATATTTCTTATGTTCAGCCTGAGCTTTCTGCAAAATACCTCTATTGACTGCAGTAGGATGTTCTTCAACTAATTATTCCTTCAATATTACAATTTCCTCTCTGATAATAAGCTGTTTAAAGATGTCCCCACACACTTCTCTACTCCATTTAGATAACACACCTTTAAGCTTCTTCAGTTTTGCCTTGAATCTGATGAAAAGATCAACTTCATCCCAGATAGGTCAATTATTTCTCACTATATCTATAAAGTTGTCATGTTCTACCCAACACTTCTGAAATTTGAATGGCTTAAAATAATTAACCTTAGCGTCTCCAAAGGAACATAACCGTAGAGCATGATCAGAACCTGTTCTTACTAGATATTCCACCTCCATGTTACTCAGCCATTCTTGCATATGGTTGTTCATTAGCACTCTATCCAGCCTTTCAAAAATTCATTTCTCATCAACTCTAACATTCCACCATGTGAAAGGAATACCTTTAAAGTTCACCTTCTCCAACTCATAGGAATTAACACAAAATACAAAGTCTTCTGTATCCTGTGAGTTAACTGGAAGTCCACTTATTTTCTCCTCTTCATTCATCACTAACATGAAATCTCCACCTATAAACCATGGCACTGTTATATTTATTTATAATTGATATATACTATCCCAAATCTCTAATCTCTCAGTAGCATTACATTTAGCATATACCAGTGTTGAGATGAGTTGCTGATTAAACTCATGAAGATACAAACTGCAGTGTTATCTGTTGGTTGTTATCCTGTAACGCTAGCCTCCTTTTATAACTCTGCACTAGTCTAGCCTGTTGAAAAGGTTCTAACAAGGCTATCAGGAAAAATTTGTGATGTTTATGTAACATTTGGAGCCTATGAAAGGCTTTCTATGTTTTGACTGATCTGATATTCCATATAAATGACTTAATCATCATTTATTAGCTTTCATTGTCACAGCTCTCTTTTGTCCTACCCTAGTAGGTTTTTTTTGTTTCTCTAGCCCTTTCTTTCCATTCTTCTTTTGATCCTTGAGACTAGACTTTGGTGATACATCAGCCTTCACATATGCAATTTCAATATTTTGCAGAATATTATCTTTTTTGTCCTCTACCAACTATTGTTCATCAAGATCATCTCCTGGTAAATCATCTTCCTCTTCTTTATCAATAATCTCAATATTATGAGAGATTATATCATGCAACACCTTGTTAGGAGAATTATGTTTGGGATACACTGCTACTAGAGGCCTGACCTCATCACTGACCACCAAAGAAGCTCCTATATCGGGAGACTTGGATTCCTCATCATTTACATTCTTCAACACTATTTCATTCCTAACCTCTCTTTCAGGAGGAAAAGAACCAATGCCCTTCTCATCAACTAATACCTTGAGCCTTTCCCTTTTAACCATACTATCAGAACTAGCCTCCATCTTTTGCAACTGAACTGCACCCTTTTCGTCATATAGCCTATCATCCTTCGTGAATTTTGCCCCTGATCAGCCACTTCCTCAATATGAAGTAGTATTGATTCTTTGCCCTAGATAAACTTTTCACCTACTAGTGAATCTGTGATGCTCCCATTGTGCAAATCCTCCTTTTCTGCATTACCAGAGTTGTTATCTACCCGTTTGCTATTAGAAATCACCTCAGCAACCTTTAGGTCATTTTCACTTTTCTCAAAGTCAACCTCAACTCCTTTAACACTTTTTACCTGCTCTTTCTTGTTTAGAGAAACATCAGAAGTGCCTACATTATATTCCTCATTACATTCTTTGTTCTCCTCTGTCACCTTCTTGCATTCTTTACTATTCTTTGGTATATCATCTATTTCCTTGCTAATATCTACTACCCTTTTAGATTCCTCAATGTTTGTTACAGAATTATTGCCATCTTCCTTAGTACAAGCATTTAACACTTCAAAGTTATTTTCTGTGGTAATTCCACTTTCCTTCTCCTTGTTATTCCTATCCACCTTATTAATCTTAAGTTTTCCCTCATTCTTTCCCTTTCCTTTGTTATTGTTACCAGGATATGTCACAATTGTCCGACTAGATAGAACTTTGGGCATGTACCTTTGACTTGGATGTCTCCATCCTCTATATCTATTCTGCCTTCCATGCTGCTGATAAGTACTAACTGTAGGTGTATCTGTAGCCACAGTTGTAGTTGCAGCCACAGGTGAACTATCTATATTCTCCTGATCCTTTTCTTCTTCCTTTTTGCCTGCACATAACTCAGGATGCAACACTCGACATTCCTCCTTTGCATGACCTTGTAATTTGCATTGTGTATAATATTTAGAAAAGTGATCATGCTGAATTTTGACCTTCACTGCATTTACGTCATTTGTTTTCTCATCTTCGATCTCCATCATTACAAACTTAGGAAGTTTTGCTAACAAATCCAGTTGTACCTTCACCCTAGCACAATTTGGTCGAGTTCTATTGGTTGTTGCCATGTCAAGTTGTATTAGCTTTCCTACTGCTGATGCTAATGTAAACAAGGATTCTTTCACAAAGTATGTAGGTAACATATTTGGGAAAGAAATCCATGCCATGACTATAGAAGTTTCAGCATCCACCTTGAAATTAGAATCATAAATTAATGGTCTCATTTGATACATAAATCCATCCCTCGATTTCAACCAGTAAGCACTCTTAGACGATATATTAATGAAGTCTTCCATTAATATACACCTTATTAACACATGCTTATCTATTAGAAAATCAACAATACATTTACCCTTCGCACCACATTGTTTAGGGATGATATCCTTCAATTCTTCCATTTCAAGCCAACCGTATGAGAACTTACCAACGATTGCATGTTGTAAGTTTTCCAACTTCTCCATTCTAGACACTTCTGATGATGTCCATCTCACCACGGGTGTTCCATCAACGTACATAACCTCCTTCATAGGGATAGGATCACATGTGGGATTGGAACTAGAGGCAAAACTTTGTGTAAGTGTTTGTAAATAGTTTGGAGTAGGGTTTGTACTGGATAAAGGATTCGGGTCAGTTTGCTGGGGTTCGGGATATTTCGGGTGTGTTAGGGGAGGATAGACATCTTGGTAGTTGGTAGGAGGAGGCTGGTCAGCTGCCGGTGGCAGCTGACCAGTGGCCTGAGCGGCCATAATTGTAGAAACTAGGGTTTTAGGCTAGGGTTTGCATGGGAAGTTTAGGAGAGAGAAAAGAGCTTTTCAATTCTTTCGGGGTCAATAAGAAAAAAATAGAAATGGGGAAAAAAGAGAAGGAGCTAAAAATGATTACTTGTTCTATATGCATGTACTCATCAAAATCACCAACACCACCTGTAGGAAAATTCCTTCTTTCCCCATTGGTGTATCATTAAAATTAACTAAAACTAGGCTATTAGTGAAGTTGACAAAATTCAGATCATAGTCCTCAGTTTGTATGTGCAAATCAAGCAGTTGATTACTATTGAGATCATAGCAAAATATCTTTTCAAATCTATCTTGCATTGCATTTTCTCCTTTTCTTGTAAAAGCAAAGGCCTATGGATCATCATTCCAAGACTAACAGTACCGTGAGAAGCCCCATAATTTTTTTCACCATACTCCTCCCTTACCCGAAGTGACAAGGTTGTTCCCCTAACCTAAATCAATAATCAAACACTGGATAAAATGCAGAAAGTCCAAGTTTACCTTTAAATTCACCAATACATTCAATCAGATCAAATCCCTCTTCACCATGAAAGTTTGGACATTAAATTTCTTAAAATGTCTCTTCCCCCATATGAAATGAAAAAATGACAATTTCATCCTCATAAGTGTTTCTCTTAACAGCCTTTCAATGCAAACATTGATTAACAACAACTCCTGAAAACATGTCATGTCTTTTGTTGGAAAAATTAAGACTTAGTTTAAGTGTTTTCCAACCTTGGTATTTAACGAAAATATCTTGGCCCTAGACTTAAAATTATACACGAGGAGCTATACTTGGCTCTTCATTATCATCTCCATTTAACCAACCATAATCATCATGTTCAATAAATTCAATTCTAACAACCTTAAAAACATTGATTTTTTAATGATAATCAAATTCAAGGTCACTTGTATAATCTGAAGATCAAATTCATCACAATAAATACCTGAGGGGGGACGATCAAGTACTTGTTTATATAGATTAGTCAAATATATGGTATGTCCAAAGAGCGACTAATAACAGTGAGATAAATTAGACTATTGATTGAACTTACAACAATGCAATTCAACATGCCTGGTAAGTCAAAGGGGACATTTAATTTAGAATCATGCTGAAAATTCTTGTGATTAAGTAAAGTGAGTGTCTTTTCAGGCTTACATTGGGCAGGCACATGGAGAAGGTATTTTTTTACTTGTTACAACTGGGGTCTCAAGATGTTTCTTAATGAAATCTTGACTTTTATCATGACACATCAAGATTTGCATGCAACAAGGAATTTGAATAGTGCTATAGCAGGGAGAAGCAGTCGCGGGATTATACACAACCCTTTTTTTCCTTTTATTTTCAGCACAATATATGCTTAATAGTCCGTTAAATGTTCATCTAGGTACATTTCATGATTCTTAAAAGGTTAGGGCTTAGATTTCAAGTTTATTAAATATATTTAAGTCTCTTTCTCTCTAGTCATTGCTCGATCAAATCCCGCCAGAGGTGAAGTTATTTTGCAATTTAAGTGCATGTCAAACCATGATCTTTCCATAAAAATTGGAATTTTATGTACATAATTTCAAGAATTGATCTAATGTTACCTGTCAGGACCCATTCTACAAAAAAGCTTAATGGTGCACTTGATGGAAAGCAGAGTTATTTATCACAAGAAAAAAGTAATTACCACTTAATGCATTTTTTTCTCCTTTAGTAGTGCACCCTTATTCTAGAAATCTTAGATCCGCCTCTATATACTATGGGTGACTTCTGCACCTAGGATGTCAAGTGGGAGCGTTGGGCTGAGGTTGGACAAGTCAAAATGCGTTGAGTTAATAAATGCGTTGGGCTAAGAATGACCCAAAGTTTATTTGGGCTGAAATGGGCCGGGTCATGACCTGCCCAACTTGATCCAATTTTTTGAGGCGTCCATTCCCCCCCCCCCCCCCCAAAAAACCCCCTGCCCTTAGCTCAGGCCTACCTTTCCCTACCGTCCATTGAGGATCGAGCCCTCGGGTCTGAGTAGGGTGCCGGGTCGAGGTTGGGAGTCTGTGGAAAATATTTTCATGAAAAATATTCTCTAAATATACATTTTCGTGGAAAATATTTTCGAGTCGAGAAAAACATTTTCTCATAACAAACACACCCTAAATTTATAAGATACATGATACAAGAAAAGTGAATATAGAAAAAATAAAGCCCATATCAAGCAATAAATTCAAATTAAAGTAAATCTTAAAAATGAGCTAGAATTGGGTTAGTATTGAGCTAAATTGGAAATCACTTTAAAATGAGTTATGTTGGATTGGGCTAAAACCAACCCAATATGAAATTATCTTAAGCCCAACCCATAAAATTTTGAACGAATTAGACGGACCATCAATTTTTGGGCTATATTTGATACCTAAATAGTGGATATATAGCAGAGTAGATTTTTCTACTTAATTCGATATGAGGAAAAAAGGTTTGTATGTATTTGATGAGATTTGGTGCAATGGATTTGAGCAACTGATATATGCATTTGATGCATGTTACAGAGCTCTGCTCATGCATGTAATAATGATTTGTTATCTCCATTTTCTCCATGACTCTTACGGAAGATCTCTTATAAAATACTATGCAAATTCTTTTAATAATAAATTTCAGAGAGAAGCAAGGAAAAGAAAAATATGGGAAAAAATTAAAAAGGTAAAATAAAAATAAAAAGGAGCATATAAAGATTTTTAGCTACTTGGTGGCCAATAGTGGCGATGGATAGGATTGATCTTATGACTTTAGTTATGAGACAAGTTCAATAACTCCAAATGAGTATGTCTTCTTTAATTTGCAGGGCAATGTTAAACATAATTAATTTAATTAAGTCACTGTAATTTTTAATTGATATTTGGTCGGCTCACTCATCTTTTGGAACTCATGCATCTTTTTTATAGCCAATGAAATTTGTAGCCAATGCTAAGTCTGAATGTGGGCAAACTTTCAATTGCAAACCAATGATGACATCTTTTTTATGCTACCATTTTTGACAAAATAATTATTTGACTTTGAGAAAAAAAGAAGAGAATATTTTCTAGATTCATAAAATAAAAATTCCTTTTATCATAATTTAACTTGTTCTGATCCTTGCTTTGTCCCTCACCAGCGAAGCTTGAATGATAAAAAGAAGAAAAAATGCAAAGAAAAGCAAAACAAATAATAATATATATAAATTTTGTAAGCCATGAGAATTAGTCTTGTTAACTAATACGGAGTACAAGTGAGTTGTGACTGAATATTTCTATCAGTTTTGCGTTTGTAGACAATTTTGGAACTCTTTTTAATTATAGAGAAGTAGAAGTGTTACATTCTTGGAATATTATCTACCTCTGCATGTAGATCATGAAGTTTATAAACCTCCAGTTTCGTGTTTACGCCAAACCAAATAATTTAACATTAGTAATTATAAATTAAAATAAAAATAAATTGACCATTACTAAATGATAAATTTATGTAAAAAAAAATGTATCTTATATCTATTAATTTGATATAAATATCGTATATAAGTGAATTTCTATTTATCTACGACAAAGAGGGATGGACAAGAAATCACCAAACATGATAAATAACATAAACTCCAAAACTAACTACGAAGAATTAACTGAAGGTGACTAAAAAGTCTTCAAATTACCAAAGGTGACGTGTGGGGCCCACCCCACATCAAAACCCAATTAAATTTGGGATTAAGAAGATTGGGGTCCAAAATGTAATTTTTTAAACTTCTTAATCTTTTACAAAATACAAAAAAAACCCAAAACACCCACCCATTATTCAAAACATCCCAAACCGTTCCCTCCCCACAACTCCCTCGCACTTCTTCCATATTTCAAAATCAAAACTCCCAAGCAAACAGTTAATCTCCTTCACTTCGATGTCTCTCATCTCTCCTCTTTTCTTGTCTTCTTCTTCTTCACCTTCATCTATAGGTGCCGCTGCTGCTGCATCTTCTTTAATATCAAGGTAAAGTTTTTGTTTCACTTGTTCCAAAAGTTATTTGGTAGAAATTGATGATTTTGGTTGTAGAAAAAGAAGAAGAAGACCACGGGTTTGTCTTCGATGTTGTTTATTTTGTTGTTCCATGTTTGAGAAACCCTTATTTGGGGTATTTGTTTGACTTGTTGGGGTTTTTGCACTTGTAAATGCGTACGTTGTTGTCAAATTATGGTTTTTTGTTATGTTTTTGTTCTTGTTCTCCTTAGGATTTCGGAAAAATGGCTTGCAATCTTGTTGACTTTTTCCAATAGATGAGTAAGTTGTTGCAGCAACTTCAGCACTTGTTTGTGGATTTGAGACATTTCTTTGAGGTTGCTTGCTTTAAAAACCTCTATTTGGTGTATTTTGTAGTGAAATACTGTTGTTGGTGTTGGTGTTAGTGTTGGTGTTGGTGTTGATGTTGATGTTGGTGTTGTCCTGTTATGGTATGGTTTAGGAAAAGAAAGGATAAACAATTATTGCACATACATTTGGTGTATTTTATTTAACTTGTATGATTGTGTGTCTGTAGTAGACGATTTTGCCGTTGTCTTGGAAGTAGATGCTTGTTGTTTTGGTTTGGTTCAGTGTTTAGGAAAAGCTTGGATAAAATCCATCTTGTTGCTGTTATTGCTGTTGTTGTTGTTGTTGTTGTTGTTGTTGTTGTTGTTGTTGTTGTTGTTGTTGTTTTGTGTTTGTAGTGAAATAAATGATTTTTTTCTGTTGTTGTCCTGGTATGGTTCAGGGTTTAGATGTAGATATCAAACGGATGGTTTTTTTGTTCTTGTCCTAGTATCTATAAGTTGTTTATAGAAGCTATGTCAATGATTTTTAGTTGTTGCAATAATTTCTACACTTGTGCCAACAAGTAGATAATATGTTGCAACAACTACAAATCTGTTGGATATAGCTTCAGTTTTTTGATTCTGTTTGTAGAAGATATCAAACAGATTTTTAGTTGTTGCAACAAGTATACAATATGTTGCAACAACTACAAATCTGTTGGACATAGCTTTAGTTTTTTAGTTCTGTTTGTAGAAGCTATGTCCAACAGATTTTTAGTTGTTGCAACAATTTCTACACTTGTGCCAACAAGTAGATAATATGTTGCAACAACTACAAATCTGTTGGACGTAGCTTCAGTTTTTTGGTTCTGTTTGTAGAAGATATCCAATAGATTTTTAGTTGTTGCAACAAGTTATACACTTGTTGCAACAAGTATACAATATGTTGCAACAACTATAAATCAATGGACATTCTTGATTATTTGGTTGTGTTTGTAGAAGATATCCAGCAACTTAATCCCTTATTCAACAGCTGAAGAATCTGTGGCAACAACCTATTCACTTGTTGCAGCAGTTACATCATTTGTTGCAACAAATTCTTCAGTTGTTGGGGAATTCTGTTACTTGTTGTATTTTGTTTTATCAAATCTTTGAACTTCTTATTATCTGTTTACTTTGAATGATGCACTAATCAGTTGAAGCTTTTTTTTTCTCCTATGTGTAAATAAAATGTCTCCAGCCAAAAGAAAAGTTGAGAAATCAGGCGAGGGTCATAGAGATAATAAAAAAGCTAGAGTGCAATCATCATTAGAGAATCTTTTTGCCGATTTAGCAAAATCTATTGTTAAATCGGCAAATATAGAGGAAAGAGCAAGAAGGTGACAATCAATCCTCAGAAAGAGAGGAAGTACAGAGCCAAGAAGCAGTAGATACAAATGAACAAAGTGAAGAAGAATTAGAAGCTGAAGAAACTGCTGATGGAGTAGATGAAGGAGATGGAGTGGATGAAGATGATGAAAAGGATAGTGCTTCCGAAAATACAGTTCACTTGTCGACGTTCATAGCTGAATTAAGAACAAAGAAGAGAAATAGTGTGAATGCCAATTTAATTGCAGAATCTTCTAGTAGATTGGACATAGATCATAACAGACCTTCCATTGACGAGGTCGTCAAGGTTTTCAGTATTGACAAGTATGCCGTGAGGATGCCGTTGAATAAAAATAATGATTTGACTGTTGATCTTATGGTCAAATCAGGCATGGGCAAGAACTTTGATATGTTTAGGCTAATTCTTAAAAAGCAGGGGTTGGAGGATTTCTTTAGGAAAAACTGTTTTGGGGTGTATTTGGATGCTGAAGAGAGCCGGGTACACGGTTTCAAATGAAAATGGTATATGGGCTTATGAAGCGTGGAATTCTTTCGGATGCAAAGGATGAGCTTTGGATTAATTCTTGTGGCATGCCGGTGTGCTTTGGCTTGAAAGAGTTTGCCATAGTTACGGCCTTAGATGTCATCCTTGTGAGCTTCCTCGTTGTATTGAATAAGCCAGCCTAGACTAGCAAGACAGCCAAAGAAGCCAAGAAAGTAGGAAAGGGTGGAAAAGATAAGAGTGAAATTGGTTTGGTGGAGTTAGTTGGAAAAAGCTACAAAGGAGATAAGTTGCTTGTAGATTTGCAGTCCAAACCCATGTTAAAAAAGCATAAGCAGTCCTTGTGTTTAGTTTGGTTTGTGCACTGTGTTCTTATAGCAAAAGATACAAGTCTCAACATACCACTTAGTTTGCTTAAACTTGCGGAGGACTATGAGGCATTCAGCAACCATGGATGGGGCGGGAAAGCTTGAGTTGACGTTGACTATTTATCGAAAAAGCTTAAGCCAACGGTGAAGACGGTCAATCTATATGGCTTCCTTGGGCTTTCATGGTAAAGCATTTGCAATGTCAATTTCTTGTACTTTTTGTATCTCTATCATCATTCGATTTCTTTGGTATCTTGTTTTCTAGGCTTGGGCATTTGAAGCCATTCCTTATCTCTGGACAACAAGTGAAGGACTACCCTTGAAGTGTTTTTTCCAAGAATGCTTAGATGGCTGACTGCAAAGAGCAACACAAGATTGAGTGTTGATCTTTTTAACCCTACTTTGGAAGAGGTAAGCCTTAAGACATGTATATAGAATAAACTTAGTCATCTATTGGATAATGTCCAACAAGTATGACATCTGTTGCAACAAGTTACTAATCTGTTGGACAATGTCCAACAAGTATGACACTGTTGCAACAACCTAGTCATCGTTGCATTTCATGATTTAGGACCATTTTAATATATCTACTTTTTTGTTGTAGGTTGTGCACCGTGGCTTGTCCCGACGATGGGAGTTGGAGATGCCATTTCTTGCTTCTTTTGTGCCACTTACTGTCCCCATTTGATAAAATGATCGAGGGGTTGAAATTAGAATTGGCTGGAGTGACAGCCATCAAAAGGGAATCAGTTGTGGTAGATGTTGGTGGTGGTGGTGTTGTTGCTGATGGTCAACCTGCTATTGATGATGTTGCGATAGAAATTACCGATGAAAAAATAATAGATAATGATGTTGATGTTGGTAGACAAACTCCAATTGGTGGTGTTGTTAGTGGAAAAACTCCAATTGGTGGAGATGTTAGTTGTGGTGGATTTGGTGGTAGATTTTCCTTTGTTGGTGCCGACACATCGAAATGTGCTTGTGAATGCACCTATTGTAAGCGGCGAATGGATGATTTGATAAAAAATGTTGAGGAGTTAGTGAAACAAGTCTTATTTTGGTTGTATAAGTTGCAACAAGTTATATATTTGTTGCAACGAGTGGAACACTTGTTGCAACAAGTATTGGTCTTGTTGCAACAACTCACTTAGTTGTTGGAGATTGCTTACAGCAGTTGGGTGAAATTGACCCACCTGCTGTAAGCAATCTCCAATAACTAAGAGAGTTGTAGCAACAAGTGGAACACTTGTTGCAACAAGTGAACACTTGTTTAAACATCTCGCTTAGTTGTTCGGGTGGTAGACATTTCTTATACTTTTAATGCAGTATGTTGATGAAATTATGCTTCTAATGCATGTGAGGCAAAACACTTTCACTGAGCACTATGCTTCCACAGATATAATCTTGGATCTCGGCCTACACAATATCGTATCGTACGGTACACAGAGTTGTCGGATGAAAGCACACAGCCGGAAGCTATTCCATTCAATCAAATGCTTGATGATTTTATATGGGATGATGATGTTATCGCTTATTGTAGATGTACTATACTAGCCAAAGGTGGTCGCAAGTGGGTTGGTGCCAAAAGGGTGCTTACTATCATGAACATAAATGTCGGCGTTTGTCACCTCGAATTCATAATTGAGGAGGGGTGATAAATGTTTATGAAGCTGCAACGCCCCTAAAATCCAAGATGATGAGTTCTTCGTCACATCCGACCCGAGTCGTTGAATTATGGCGAAGCTGCGGAAAGCGTAGTGGCATGTTTGAACACTTTCCGAAAAGCTCGACGAAGCTTGAAAATTTGTCTTTGAAGGAGAATCTCTCGCATGATAGCGCAATGGCATGTGGATCGTATTCACTTGCTTTTATTGAGCATGTTACACCTCGGAAAATTCCCCTTAGTATATAAGCGAGTAGGCTCGCGGAAGACAGAACGTATACGAAGTTGGATAAGCAGGAAGTACAAATTGATAGTCCTAATTAAGATTCCGAAAGGCATCAGAGAGTTGAAGCAAGAAAGTAGTTAAGGGAATCGAGTTATAAGTTAGTATATTGGACGCAAACTAGGAGTATTGAGTTAATGATGCCTTAAGAATGTTGAGGAGAAGAGTACGACACCCCCGAGATTCATAATGAAATGATAAACAAGTGC
>NC_081345.1:9409988-9431265 GCF_029784015.1 Lycium ferocissimum | reverse complement strand
CTATGAAACTAAAGCTCCATTACTTTATATGGAAAAAGGAAATAAAAAGCTTGCAGCCCACAGTTTAAGAGAAACCAATTCATGTAAATGAAAGATTTCATTGCCAGAAAACCTTCAAGCACCCCGGAATCCAATGGTCTGATTAATCCATTATGAAGAGGACTCCATTCCCGAGACTCAGACCCGAGACCTCTGTTTAAGGGTGAAAGAACCTTTACCGTGCCACCACGCCCTTCCGTGGTCACAAAACACTTAAGAGTAAAACACTTAAAGAGTATAGAATTTAATTATGCACAGAAAAGAGAAAGAAAGAAAAAACAAAAAAAAACAAAAAACTCTAAGGAATTCCTAATAAGTTATAATAAACTTTCTGTAGGATGACTGGTGAATAAGAAAAGTACAACAGAAGTTGTCAATTCCCAAGGAAAGAACAGAAACAAAGCAAAAGGAAGATTAGCCATAAGAACACCAATTTAAGTAAATCCACAGTTTTTAACATTCCTTATGTAATTAGCACCAAAACAAACATATAGTATACACTAGGTGGGTTGAGAACCATAAGGTATCACGTTCAAATTCCAACAGAGGCAAAAACACCAGTTGATTTATTCCAATCTCTTCCTTTTTGTCCAAGCCTTGATGGACAGAGTTGCTCGATACTTGTGCTGGTAGGAGGTAGGTACCCCTGGAATTAGTCAAGGTGTGGGCAAGCAGACCAGACATCACGATTATTTAAAACACATATAATATTATGTAACAGAGTGGTAAAAAAGGAGCATTACCTTCAACACAACCAAGTTTTGGACTCTTGAAACAAATCTCAGAGCGCAAGAACTGAAGCAAAGTTGTAGAAGTATCAACACGTGGCAACTCAAATCTCTCTCCATTAACTGCAAAAACCAAACTCCCCTTTTTCTGTCTTTCCTCCATTAATATAATAGCCCCTTAAATCAAGATTCTTGGCTAGCTGAAACACACAAGCAGTTAATTTGACCCAAGACCCTTTACCAAAATCTTATCTTTTCTACTTTTTTCCTACTTTCTCAGTTGAAAAATATCAGAAGTGAAAGAAAAGGCAAGAATCTCGAATTGAATTGACACAGATCCTTTATCAAAAATCTTGTCTTCTTTTACCTTCTATGCTGAAATATATCAAAAGTGAAACAAAAAGCAATTATCTTGAATTGAATTGGTTGTCCAAATACTTGCTATTTAACAAAAGCTTCTTAAATCAAGATTCTTGGCTAGCTGAACACTGAAGCAGTTAAATTTGCGACAGAGCCTTTATCAAGAATCTTACCTTTTTTTAACTTTCTAAGCTGAAATATATCAGAAGTGAAACAAAAAGCAAGAATCTTGAACTGAATTGGGTGTCCACATACTTACTTTGTAACACAAAAGCTTCTTAAATCAAGATTCTTGGCTAGCTGAAACACTGAGGCAGTTAACTTGACACAGACCCTATATCAAAAATCTTGTCTTTTTCTACTTTCTCAAGCTGAATATATCAGAAGTAGAAGAAAAAGCAAGAACCCTGAATTGAAATGGATGTCAAAATACTTACTTTTAACACAAAAGCTTTATGTCAATACTTTTAACACAAAAGCTTTATATCACTGCTTTTAACACAAAAGCTTTTTGTCACATATGAAAATTGTGATCAACCTCTTTACACTTGCAATTTTGTTTATGCTCCATCCTTCCCGGCATGATTGTTTTTAATGCATTTATTATTTGCCGGCGTTTGTCAACATAATCATTGGCCAGGCGGACGGCAAACCTTGGTTAGCGCCGGCAGCCAGCAGCGGTGCTACTTGATTCTCTACCAAGATCGTTGAGGCTATGATACCAATATAAAGAAAAAAAATTATTCAGAATTTCTCACTGAATCTCTAAACGATCTCTACAATTCTCCTCTACTTCTCTACTGTATGAAAATAGCTAATAACGTCTCCATTTATAATTAGTATGAAACTACTTCGACTAGAAACTGAAAAACCTATTCCTATATAATTTTGACTACAAATCCCACTTAGATATGCATTAAACAAACTAACAAATATAGTCCACCTCTATTGAGGTCCATCTCATTCCAAACTTCTCTCATAGAGTTTGACTAAATCTTGAACTTCTACACAAACATATAAATCGCATTTTGCTCCATTTGTTCTTTTCGCTATGTCCCCTGTGACCATTATCTCTATTTTCTACAAATCCATATTGTTTTAAAGCGAAGAAAATTATTCGGGGGGGGGGGGGGGGGGGGTGCGTGCTTAACGAAAAACCTACCCTTTAGCAATGTTATTTAAATCAATGAAAAAGACCAAGGGACACCATTATTTAGTATAAATAAGGCCATAAAGATTCCCATTAGAAAGAATGAAAACATGTGTAAGATAGGTACACTATATGATTTATTGCAACATAAAATGAAGAAAAACAAAAGATAATTACACGACAATCTCATTGTTATTGTAGACATGGGAATTCCTTATTTCATCTTCATATGCCATAACAGAATGGTGGACACATGCTTCCTAGTACCGGCTGGTATAAAACCATCACGACCCAAATATCAAACTCTTAAAGAGGGTATTACAACTTCATAATATTTCAACAATGACACATTTAAACAGGTATAATATAATTTGGTCTAGACGAAAATATAAAGAATAAAAAGAAAAGTATGGTGAAGCAAGAAATATGCCAACAGCGAATAAGAAAGAAGAGAAATATGTGAACATAGTGAGCAATGAAAGATATAGGTGCCAAAGACATTCAAAATAAGGACAGAAAGAAGACCAATGGTGCTATGTATTTTCTTTTAGATCTAAGAGACACCCTCGTGGAAATGTCTCCAAAGCAGTGATCCATGGCATATGGATTGAAAGGAATACTAGGATTTTTCAGCACAGAGCTACAACTAAGGAGCAAATGCTTCATCAGCTGAAGCTTGCTATTTGGACTAGAGTAAGATCTAGTAATAGGCTGTTTGGATACATTAGTACTCTCTAGGCATATTTGTATTGTTTGGTTTATATGTTCCGAGGCTTCATGTTTTCTAGGTACATAGGTAGAAAATGAGAAGGGGCTGAGTTGGTTGTTCTCCCCTGGTTTGAAATTCTCACTTGGTGATTAATAAAGTTCTCTTTTAATTGCCCCCACAAAAACAAAACAAAAAAAGCCAAGAGTGTCTAAGGGGTAAGTTGCAAAGTAGCCAACATTAAGGGGGTTATAGACAATTTCAAGAAAAGCAGTGTGCTCTAGTTTAAAAAGATAAAGATTACACTGACAGAACTTGTAGAACACATTCACTAGAGGAGAAGACGAACCAGTGCTATGAGGCAGAGAAGCATGATATCTGATCTAGGATCTTACCAGTTGATTCAATTGCCTGTACTGGAATAGCTCAAAATCAGAGGGGAAAAATGCTAACCTGCACGAGTAAACCATCAGAAGCAAGCTAACTAAACATTTTAATTTAATTTTGAGCAATGGAGGAGCTCAGTAATAGTTAATAACAGCAACAGAAGGTAGGTGCTGCAGAGGAGTCTCCTGAAAATGATATTGTAATCAGTACCAGTGTCTACAACATGAACAGCGCAATTATTACTGAAGATAAGACATAATAGATATTAGAAGACCTCATCCCTCTTTCAAACTTCAAATATAATTGTACCTTCTGAAAAATCATGGACATCCAGTGTCACTTCCATGGATCAAACATTATCAGAGAAACTGAACGCCCAAGTGTCCTGTCAATATTCTACAAATGTGGCATAAAAGGAGGGGAGAGATATGAGATCTATGTAGATATTCAAGTTAGGAGTGCTTTCAAGGTGAGAAGTGGAAAATACAAACAAGTAAAACATCATTACATAACCATCAATTACTTAGTTGTTAAGCAAGTGCAGACTCTGTTAAAGAAAACAGCTCAATAAACATCCATCAGGATGTACCTCAAAACAAACCAGCAAAACATGACAGGGATAAGATGTTGGGGGGGGGGGGGGGGGGGGGGGAGGTGCAAGAACCTACACATATAACACCCGAAGGTATTATTATCTACTCGTCATTCAATCCTATCCACATCCAACACCTAGTATTGGTTCACCAGCAAGCTTATGTACTCAACTAAACCAACAATATCTTTTTTCACCAAAAAGAAAAATAAGTCGAGACACAAAGTAATAGTCCATCAGTCTCTCCTTGTTGACACTAGCAAGGACCTTTTGAAACAAAAGTAGTGTATAATATTATGCATCAAACACAAACAACTAAAAATTAAAAAAAAAAAAAAAAAAAACCACAACAAATCATGTCAATTAGTCAAAACAAAATAAAAAATGTAACCATTAGAAGCCATTAATCCGAAAAAGGGTAAATCTTTTGAGTACAAAAAAATTGTGTCGTATAAATTGGAAAAGAAAGTACAAACATTTCACTAAATAAAGAGTCAACAGATACCAGATTCTTGTTCAGGGAATTGCCTAAGCAGCATTGAAGCTGTTGGACAAATGTGTAGGGATTTAGTAGCTCAGTTGATTGGCTACCTGAACTTTCACCTTATTGGTGAGGGTTCAAATCCCCACGTTGTAATCCCCTCCCCCATTTCAGCACGCCCCACCTACAACCCCAGTGTCGTGGGTTCAAGTCACCAAAGGAGCAATAGCTCCAACAAAGGGGGATCAAAAAAAAAAAAAAAAAATTGGACAGCCAGCTGTGTAAGATTAATGCATGGAGACAGATTTGAAGAATCATGAGACAAAGAGTTCAAACTTAACAAGGCCAAACAGGTAAGTAATACAGAACCTAAAGCTGTCATAATTCAAAATCAAGGAAATTTAACCGAGAAACTGAAAATTCTTCATTCAAAGACAGCTGTCCACATTACATGTTAGTAAAGTTCAACAAAAAGAGGATTACAAGCTATTAATAATTTTTAAAAAAAAGGACAAATCTTTTGAAACTCATTAAAAAAAAATAAAAAAAAATAAAAAAAAAATAAGTGTCATACAGATTGCAAAAGTACAAACATTTCACTAAATAGAGAGTCAACAGACACCAGATTGTTGAGCAGGGAATCACCAAAGAGACATTGCAAATATCAAGCAACAAATCGAGATTGAACAGCCAACTCTGTAAGCATTATGCATAGAGACAGCTTCAAGGAATCATCAGACAAACAGTTGAAACTAAACAAGGCAAAACAGGTAAGTAATACCAAACATAAAGCAACATAATTCAAAATCAAACAAATTTAACAGAGAAGCTGAAAATTCTTCATTCATTGAATAGCTGTCCGTTACATTCCACAAATTTCAACAGAAACCCAATTGGACATTTTTACATCTCCATATCCAAACCCTAAAATTGATTAAGAGCAACAAAAATTGATGGACAAATGTGAATTCTCTCCATCAATCAACAAATCAAGATTGAACAGGAAGCTGATGAGCATATTAATAATGCATAGAGACGGCTTTGGAAATTCAAAAGACAAAAAGTTTAGACTTAAAGCATTATAAGTCAAAATCAAGCAACTTTAACAGATAAAATTGAAAATTCTTCATTCGAGGAATAGTTGTCCATTACATTCCATAAAGTCCAGTACAAACCCTAATCAAAAAACCATAGATAAAACCATGAAAACACAACCTTAAATTTGATTAATAGCTAGCAACAGAACTTAAAGCATCATAATTCATAAAGAAATTTAACAGATGAAATTGAAAATCCTTCATTTGCACAACTTAAAGCATCATAATTCAAAATCAAACAATTTAAACCAAGAACATTGAAAATTCTTCATTCACTCAAATAGCTGTCCACATTACATGCCATTAACTTCAATAGAAACCTTAATTAGACTTTTTTTTAAATAAAAAAATTAAAAAAAAAAAAAAACAACAAACCCTAATCAAAAACCAGAGACAAAACACAACCCTAAAATTGATTTAATAGCTACTGAATTTGGCAACAGAGGTAATTGATAAATTATAATAATTCAAAATCAAGCAAATTTAACATTGAAACTGAAAATCCCTCATTCAACAAATAGCTATCCATTACATTGCATAAATTCCAAACAGAAACCCTAAGAGGGCATATTTTTCACATCTACAAACCCTAACCCTAGCCCTAAATCAACTTTGCAAGACAGCAGATAACAAATACAAAACATAAAGGATCATAATTTAAAATCAATCAAATTTAACGTAGAAACTGAAAATTCTTCATTGACTGAATAGTTGTCCATTACATTGCCATAAATTTCAAACATAAACCCTAAACAGGACATTTCTTTTCTTTTTTTACATCAAGAAACCCTAACCCTAGCCCTAAAAATCGAATTTAAGAGCTAGTAAACTTAGTAACAGCCTTAGTACCCTCAGAAACAGCATGTTTAGCCAATTCACCAGGAAGCACCAACCTCACAGCAGTCTGAATTTCCCTAGAAGTAATAGTCGGTTTCTTATTATACCTAGCCAATCTAGAAGATTCCTGAGCAAGCTTCTCGAAAATATCATTAATAAAACTGTTCATTATACCCATAGCCTTGCTAGATATACCAATGTCTGGGTGCACTTGCTTCAGAACCTTGAAGATGTAGATCTTGTAGGTTTCAACGCTCTTCTTTGACCTCTTCTTCTTCTTGTCGGCTCCAGCGCCTCCGGCCTCCTTTGGAAGCTTCTTCCCGGCTTTCGGCTTCTTCTCGGCTGGCGCCTTCTCGGAAGCTGGCTTCTTCTCGGCTGGTTTCTTCTCTGCTGCCTTTGGTGCCATCGTTTACAAATCTAGAGAGAGAAATGGAAATACTTTGCTTTGTTGTGAATGTGAATTTGGTGAGGAGATATGAGGGTAGGGGTTTTCTTATATAGTGGTTTAGGGGAGAGCTGTTATTGGTTGGATAAGAGTGACGCGGATCGTGGATTGTAGCCGTTGATTTTGATAATTAATCGACGGTGTTGGGGACTTAAAAGGTGAAGTGTCGTGAGGATTGAGGAAGGGATTTGAAATTTTGAAATGTGGTCCGCCTTCATCTTCATTTGGCGGTAATTTGAAAGTGAAAGTCGTGTTTAGGAGGGTTCGTTGTTCAATTTTATTCATTAGAAAAAGACAATCAAATCAACTACTCCACTTTTTATTTATTTGGTCTATCGTTTTAGGGCCTGTTTGGAAAGCCACCCAGGTAATTCGAATTGGTGTAATTATACAGTTTGGCCTGTTTATTTGATCAGGTAATACACAGTTAGGTGGGAATTGGGGTAATTGAGAGGGTGTAATTACACTCTCTAATTCTCAAGGGGGGCTGAGAATTGGGTGTAATTACAGGGTTACTTTTTAATTTATTTCTTTTTTATTTTATTTTAATTTCTTTTCTTTTTTAATTTATTTTTTATTTCTATTACTTATTTTCTTTTTATTTTATTTTAATTCCTTTTCTTTTCTAATTTACTTTTTTATTTCTATTATTTAATTTCTTTTTTATTTTTACTTTTTAATTATTTTATTTTTCAATAGTATTTATATTTCATTTCCTTTCTTCTCATTCTCAACCTTTACTTCTTGTGGTTCCATGTAATTGCTCGTATTTTTTTAGTTTTTTATTTTATTCATTTAGCATAACCGTGTTAATATTCTAATTTTTGAAACTACATCTCTTAATATTAGAAAGAATGAGTCATTAACAAACTTGACATATAATGAGTGACGTTATTAAAGTAGAATTTCGTTGTGAATGAGGTTATAGACTAATATTTTCCCTTTCTTTTGAATTATAGGAGTATTTAATTATGTTACGTTGGAATTTGACATAAGAGTATTATGTTAAAAAAAAAAATCTTTTGGATTTTGAATTTAGGTTATATTTTCGATTTAAAAAATATTTGCTTTAGTACTATTGACTTGTTATTTCACATTGCATGTTGTATATTTTTCACTTACAGTTGATAGAATTATTGTCAAACGTTTGAATAATGCTATGGCATTATATTTATAAATATTCTTTTTTTGTCAAACATCCAATCCCATGATGTTCTCACAAAAAAAGGAATGTTTTTTTAAGTTTTATAATCAATTAAAATATTATTAATGTGAAATTATATATCAATTATTTTTTACAATATTAGTTACAAATATATGATTATTAATTAACATATTTTCAAGAAACAATGTGTTATTAAATAACTAATTTAATATCATTTATATATGCACATATGTTTTAAATATTAATTTTAATTTTTTTATAATTAAATTTATTTTTAAATTAAACTAAATATGTAATTACACATGTGCAACCAAACAACACGCTTGTAATTACATTGTAATTATATTATGACAAACAAACAGGTCGTTATAATTACAATATTGTGTAATTAATAGACTGTGTAATTACTAGGGTAGTAATTATACCAATTCCAATTACCGTGTGGCTTTCCAAACAGGCTCTTAATGAATTAATTAATTGAATAAACACTCATGTAATTTGAATCAATTTAAATATATTTATTTATTTTAAAATCAAACACTTATACCCTTATAATATAAAAATTGTTTCTTGTACTTCGATTATTTTATGTGGTAGCTACTGCTCTTTTTTCAAACTGTTTTATCATGGCTTTTCCGCTTTCGTTAGTTTCATTTTCATACTGCTTTAAACTGCTTGTCCTTATCTGACCTTTTTTTACCATGTTTTCTCTTGAGCCAAGGGTCTTTCGGAAACAACATCCTTATCTTTCGAGGTAGGGGTAAAGTCTGCGTACACTTTACCCTTCCCAAACCTCATATTGTGGGATTTCACCGGGTATGTTGTTGTTGTTGTGTATACACTTATACTATCAAATTCTACACTTACATCCCCTTGAGATATATTTGTAACTAAACTAGATGGGTGATGTTCGTGCATAACACGGGCCTGATAAGTTATCTACCATCAATTGCAGTGGTGACATGAAACACAATGCTTCCTATTGAAATTAAAATGAACAATCATGATCAAAAGAATTTCCATACAACAAGGACAGAATCTATCTAGCTGTTTTCTTTACAAATATCTGCAACAAAAAAAAAAAGGACATATGGACGATGCCTCTGCAACAACCAATCTAGAGCCTCTATTATTTCATATTTGTCACCATGCTTCTTGTTGTCGCAAGCCCATAGCATTATCTAAATTATGTTATTACACAGCCTCGTCGCATACCTTGTCCAACTCAGAATTGTCTAGGAGCCCATTTGGATTAGCTGAAAAAAAAGTAGCTTTTAAGCATAAGTGCTTAAAGTATTTTTTAAGTGTTGAAAGTTATTTTATAAATGAGCAGTTACATGTTTGGATAAAAGTATTGAAGCTAAAAATAAGTTGTTGATGTGTTTGGTACATAAGTGTTGTTAAGCACTTTTTTCTGTCAAAATGACTGAAATACCCTTAAAGCTGTTAACACTATAAAAAAGTTGATTACTAAAAGATTTTTAATTCTAAATTGATTCAAATTGTAATTAATTTATATTTTAATTCAATTTCAATATAAACTGATTATTTAAGGTAATTTTATAAATATATGTTACTTTTAATTTTAACAATAATTTGGATAAAGGTTGAACCATAATATAAAGTTTTAGGGATAAAATTAATCACAACGACAGAAGGCCGACAGTTCAATAGTCAAGATTAATGCTAGAAAATATGCAAATGCTAAAAAGTGGTGAAAAACCTCAAGTATGATAAGAAAAATTAGGTGTTCACACTGAAAAGAAACTACCACAACCATATTCTCAATGTCCAAAGTATTAAATTTACATAGCTTCAAGTTAGGTGTTCACACTGGAAAGTGCTAATATGGCCGAATTCTCAATGTCCAAATTAGGTGTTCACACTGGAAAGTGTTGATACAGCAAAAGCTATAAATACAAAAAGTGGAAAATATTCATATAATACAAGCATCAAGCATTAGAAATTTCACTAGCAATCATATCACGAAACCTATCCAATAGACATCACTTTGTTCTCCCACGCTTTCGACATCTACATTATTAGCTCTTGAAGTTGTGCCAACATTAGAATCAATTGATGGAATATATATTTCATTCTCAGTTGTTTGGAATGCATCATCCACATTGCATTTCTTTCTAATATAATTGTGAATGGCCATATTAGCAAGCACGATGTCCCTTTGAGTGTCAATGTGATAGTAAGGCATGTCTCGCAAAATAGATCATCTTGCTTTCCAAACGCCAAAGGTGCGCTCTACTATATTCCTACAAGAAGAATACAAATAGTTAATTTTTTCAATGCGTCCTCTTGGCTCTCGCACTTGTCGTGCTGCACCCCGGCGAAATTCAGCTAGGTGATATCTCACGTTATCTCCTCTGTATGGAGCCATGTATCCATTCATGTGCGAATATCCTACATCAAATAGATAATATTTGTTTCCGCGTGGATGTGGAAAGTTGAACTCTCGTCTACAAAGGGTCTCACCAAATATACGACTATCGTGAGCTGCTCCTTCCCACCCAGCCCTTGCAAATGTAAAACACATATTAAAATCTACAACAACTAGAATGTTCTGAGTCGAATAATCTATACGTCCAATATATGGTGTATCTTGACCTTGCGGTACTCTAGTTTTAACATGTGTGCCATCAGTAGCTCCAATACAATCCTACAAGTATATAAATATATAAAATTAACTTTACTAAGTAATAATGAGAGAATAAGTAAACATGAGCTTTTTTTTACTGGAACTGGTTTTGTACTCCTACATTATCAATTCATTAGACATAAAAGAATTGTTAGAATCTTTAGCTATTTTTATGCAGAATTTGGTTATATCATGGTTTCAGTAGCAAGCAATTATGTCCGGCGCCATCATAGCATGATTTGTATCTATCTTTTGTTACTTCTCGCCTAAGTCATTCACTTGGTCAGAACACTCAGAACCCTTTGAATTGATACACTTCTACCATAAAATTTCTTTTATTGAGAAGCACCGAAGAAAGATGCATTCTTGGATATCTCAAAGTATTATGCAAAAAGTATAATTTTATAGTGCTGGTTACTTAATTTAAGTATTATGCTATAAAAAACCGGCTACTTAATTTAATGAAAGGGAGATATCTTTCGTTACATGGCTTGTGAGCTCCTGCACCATCATTATAATTTGGATGTGGACTAATGATATCTCTTGCACGCTTACAAATGGCCTTTAAAACACTATGAAAGTGTCTATGAACCGTCTCTCCAGATGTTGAAAGATATCTTGTATCATTCAATTTCCACCTCTATGTGCACAAGTCATCAAGAACATGACTAAAATTTCATGTATAGACATTCCACGCGTGGGTTTAAGCCCATATTTTTCAGTTAAGTCACTGGATAGATCAATAAACACCGCCTTCTTCAATCGAAAATTTTCATAACAACGAGTCTCGTTTTCTCGTAATATCTCTTGAATAATACATTTCTAGAGCGCTTTGATGTACGACAAGGTTCTTTGAATATGTATTTTGCATAATACATCAAAATATTTTCACCTGTTATTTGACACAAAGCCATTTGTTCCTTCTCATCTTGCTCTCTCGGAATTTCTTCTATTTCTTGATCTTCGTCATCTAACATATCACTTAGATGAGGAGATACCACATCGCTAATATCCCAACTCTCCATTTAACTGAAAACGAAAATGACTCAAATCAGTAAAGAATGGAAGTTCTCTTATGTATGCATCAAAAGCGGGCGAAGGAGGCATTTTGGTTTTTACAAGTGCATACTTTACAGTATAGCTTCTATAATTTCTTTAATGTTCCTCTTTTGAGAAGCACTATAAAGGAAAGTCCAATATACATTATAGCAACAAGAACATAAAAGAATGTAATAAGGCATCTGAGCACAAGTTAATCAAATCCATGAAGTGATTATGCGGCACTCGCTAATAGTCAAACAGAATACACCAGCATACACCTGCAGATCCATTAAAGTCAACACAACGTCCCACATGACTAATCCATTAAAGTCAACACAACAACAATACCAATACATAAAGTTCACATATACAACCATAAGGTTTAGGGATAGAACCACAACGTCTAAATAAAAAGCAATAAATAAAGTTTACACGTACAACCATAATGTGCGAACATGAAACACTAAACATATTTAACCACATCAACACATTCTTCACATTTTCTTAAGGTGTAGCTCATAGTTATACTCCAACCAAGACTTCCGAGCTTCATCAGTAGCCATCTTAAGAAACAGTTGACGTACGTCTTTCTTAAGAAACATGTTGCAAGTATAGTTATACATTCCACTCCTTTCAGGAATATCAGGAAAAGTTGCCAACACGTTCATACACTTATCGATGATGGAATCATCTACTGAAGGAGATGTAGCAGTGCTTTTGCTAGACATATACATTAGAGAGTGTATTTCCTCTCTTATTGATGTTGCACCAGATTTTGTCTTACTTTTTTGTTACTTGACTGCTAGTGCCAATACCATCAATTGAAGTTCGTCTTTTTGGTGACGGCTTAGAAAACATAACACGTTCCACATTCTATAGATCATCACTTTCATCACTCCCTTCATCATTAGGATTAATAAAGTGTTCTTCATATCCATCAATATCATTTATTCCTTCTTCGTCGAGATCTACTCCAATGCCAAACCTTTGTTCTTGATTCGCTGCACGTGCTCTTTCTCCTGTTGCAACAATATCAGAAAACAACGCGTCATAGCGAAATCATTATAGCGAAAGATCTATTTTCCTAAACCTTTTGTATCAATCATCCTCCTGTAACAAAAAATTCAAAACTACTAAAGCAAACCAAGAAATTTAGCAATGAAAGAAATAAGAAAGACATATAGAACAATGTGAGAGACGTACCTTAATTTTTCGCTCCCACCAATCATCATCTGCCATAACTGTATTTTTCGTGGTATCCCATCCTAAACATGTCTCCCCTCTTATCAACTTCTTAAAAAGAGTCCAATCTTTTTTCATGTTATCCCAATGATTTTTCATTTATTTTTTATCATAGTGTCTTCCTTTTCTTTATTGAACTCTTCAACAACATTTCTCCATCCATCTTTATTTAAATGAGTGTGTGGTCTATTTCCTTTTCTAATCTCTATTTCACACAACTTTATAAATTTAATTTTGGCATCATCATCCCACTTAGCATTACTTCATCCCAAACTAGTTTCCGACATGATTGAATATAAATAATCTGAAGAAAGGAGAAATAAATGTTCATGAACTCTCATGAAAGCGGAGGAGACAATCAACCATGCTTGTTACTAGTGGTGGTTGAAAAGAAAAACAAATCTTTTTCAATCCCAGAAACAAAAATGGAACCTAGATTGTAACTAGCAAAGGAAAATCAAACAAGTTTGAAGAATTTAGTGTTAACAGTTAGCACAATAAGAACGTAAAACTACTATGGACCAACAAGTCACACAAATCCAATCAAAATGATCACACAAACAAAAGGTACATAATTTTTACTTGGAACTAAATGATTTCTTCACTTTACAACTATAACGCTGATAACGTTCAAATCCACTCCTCAAAGAGAAAGTGTACACAGTCGTATGCAATATAATTTACCCAACTATGAGTCGGGATCGATCCCACAGGGAACAATATACTAGGCGATTTAAACAAGTAAGGCATTATCACTTTCTACGTTAAGCCAAACACTTGATAATATTTTGATTTTAAGAAAATTATAACTAATGCGAAAATATAAACTAATCTAGAAAGCAAGTAAAATGATCAATGGCCACAAGCATGGATAATAGGAGATTACACTCAAGTAACGATCTAACGTATTTTACAATTTTACAACTAAGAACGAGGTTATGTTAATAGATAATGATTTCTAAATTTCATTGAAAGTTTCTCAACCAAATCAATGAATTTCACTTTAAGCTTTCTCAAGCCTTAAAGTGTGATATTAGGCACAATCAATATAATCCCAAGTTAACTATCCTATCTCTAGCTCAAGTTATTAGATGGATTTAACGACTCAAATCCTTGTTATCTAACTCTTTTCCTAACTTTCACTTTCTTTCTCAAGCAAAGTAAAAGTACTTAGGCACAAATAATGTTTGCAACCATTAAGAGACATTTAAGCATGAAGAGTTGATAGAAAAACATTAACTCACTTCATTAGAAATAAAAATTGTTCAATACATAAGCAAAACAAGAGATTTAATTCAACACTTGATAATGGATATTCTCAAAAACAAGATGCAAGTGAGAGAATAAAATAAAACACACTTAAATAGTCAATACATAACAAGGAATTGAAGAAATGATTAAGAGTTTTATCATTCAAGAGCTCCAATCTTCTCCTCCAATGGTGTGGTTGATGATGAACCCTAGCTCCAAGCTTGAAATGTGGCCAAAGATAATGATATTTTCTCCCAAGTCATCCTCTTATAGCTCCCAATATTCCCACATTAAAATATGACCAAAACAGCCAATATTTTCGGATTTGCAAATCTGTCCCGTTTTTGCAAAACTGTCCAGTTTTGACAGTTTTGCAAAACTGTCCAATTTGGCCTCTTTTTGACTTAATTTTCACTTGGTTTCTTTCGATCACTTCTAAATCACATAAAACCTGTAAAATAGATATAAACGATATTAAATGCACTATTTTATCAAATCAAATATTGCAAAAGTCTAAGCTTAAAAAAGAAATAAGTTGGTAAAATACCAACTTATCACACGCCCCAAACCATGGCCTGAGCATAGCACGGTACTCGGTGCCTGAATGCATGTGGCCGAGCGAACCACATGACTTTCTGAATCAATCATAGGGCATGAACTGGTGTGGAATACAATATAAACATGCATAGTTTGTGAAAAACATTCAATTCAATAATCATAAGTCCTAAAATAATAAGTATATATCATGAATGCGGAAATATGATAAGGTAGCCTACGAGGCTAAGTCAACTAACATCTGACATGACGTACTGACTAGTCTATGAAACCTTTGACATGAGTCTAACTGCTGAACTGTTTATCGGGACAAGGCCCCCGGCATACCTTAACTGGATAACTAACATAAAAGTAAAGTAAGGATAACACCCCGAATGGAATGGGGCTCACCAATAGCTGATACGAGCACAATCCTAACGAGCTGATCCGACGTCCTGTGAATTCGGATCGTGAAATGCAGGCTCTCGGGTAAATAAAAGGGGACGTCAGTACATTTGAATTGTACTGGTATGTAAGCAACTGAATGAAATAACATGGCACATGAAATAATAGAACTGAAACTGTAAGCTGAACAAAAACATGAGTATCATCTGACATAGGTATAATGTAACATCAGTACAACATTTTAAGTGAGAGAGCCTTAGTATAACCAACATATAACCACCACGTAAGTGTGTGGCGCCTGATCTCTGTCCGACCAGCTAAGTCATTTTGCACCTTTCCTGGGTACAAGACATGAACATGAACATGAATGGATTCAATAACCCGCAATGGGTAAACATGAAGGTATCGTCCTAACTAGGCGAAGGGACCCTTATCCTACGCTGGCATACGTAGTTTCAGGTAGGGGTGTCAATGGGACGGTTCGGTGGGTTATTTAAAAAAAATTATACCATCCCAATTCTTTGATTATTTTATTTTGTATAACCAAAATTAGACTTTTCGAGACCGTCCCATCATCTCAATTTTTCTTCGGTATCGGAACGGTTCGGTTATTTTAATTTTAAAGTGTGACCTAAGAATACACCACCATTAAAATATAACGACACAGACCTCCACAAACCTATTTGCAGTACACCATCAAATAAAGCTTCTATTTGTTTCTTATGAAATACTTAATGTAAAAGCTATTAAAAAAACTACACAAAGTAATTAAACTAAATTGTGTTATATCAAGTAGCAAGACAATAACGACGTGAATCCTCACTGATTGGCCAGGGAGAAGAATAACTTGCCAAAGACAATAATGTTGAATTGAGCCAAAACAAACATTAGCTTATAGGCCACAAAACCGCAGCTTGAATTTGATACATATACATCAAGCAACATAGTAGAGGAGACCAAGATGGAGGTAAACTTCGGTTAGTGCTAATTATAACCAAAAATGCCTACTTAAATCATCTAAATCTATGACCGTATGACTATGTATATGAGGTATCCTTTTGAAACTAAATCCAATCAACTAAAGGCCCAAAATTTAGTGGCCAAAATTCTTTTTTATATTTGAAACAGAACTTATAAAATATATTTTATATATTCAATTTAATATATAAAATATATTTCATAAATGTAAGGCTATTCAGTTCAGTTCGGGAATTTTTAGGCTTTTTGTATAAATTAAAAAGACCACCCTAATTGTTCGGGACGGTTATAAGCTTAAATAAAAATCCACGGTTTTATTGAAAAAACACTATAAATTGGTTCGGTATGGCTAGGTTCGGTTGGTTTTTCATATTTTTTTGACACCCCTAGTTTCAGGCTATCTGAGCCTTCTCGGTAATCTGTACAACTCCTAAAATATGAACATGGATATAATTGGCTTAGTAGCCCATGAAGTATATAAACATGATTCGTGACTGTATCATAACATGAAGATAGATAAATAATATAACTTGTATGAAAAAATGTAGAAGTTCATGAAAATAAACATAAAAGTTCATATCTTGCATTTAAAAACCCATGGAATGCAAAGTATAGGTTTTCATGGATTACGAAAAGATTCCCAATTAACAAGAATAGAATATTAAGAACTCAATAACGAATTATTAATACAACATGATATATCATGGTACTTTTACTTAGGGTTATCATGAACATGGATGGAAACCCTAGTGTTGATGAAATTTCGTATAATCATGGGAGAACGTGGCATGGGGAAGAACAACAATGTTCCCACAAGTAGATAGAAACCCTTAATAGCTATAAACAGTACAATCCAACAAATTATCTTACTTCTCTGACGAAGAACACCCAAACCCTAGATTTGAATCGTTGGAGAAGGATTACTGATTTTCGTAGCTACTGTTCATAGCTCAAAGGGAACTATTTCGGACCTCCAAATTCCACCGTTTAGATTTAAGAATTATATGTTATGAATACTCAGGGAAAATTTGGTCTCAATCCAACGGTTAGATTATCAGGAAACACCAATTTAATATGACTGGTGGGAGTGAAAGTCTACAGAAAATACTAACTCTTCGTGACTCTATATTTTATAGGGTGCCGGGGTGGATGAGTTTATTCTAGTGTTTAGAAACGATGTAATCTTGTAGAATCCAAAGGTTCTTGATTAAAATATTTACCTTGGAGGAAACCTTAGGAAACTAGATTGCCAAACCAAACTCTTGAAGGTTTCTTAATTTTTCTTGATTACAAGAATGAGTTTCTTGCGATTCTTGAAGGATTGGATTCCCTAGGTTCTTTAGGGATGGAGGTAGAGAGAATAAATAGTGTCTTAGGGTTTAGAATAGTGTTAGGGACATTTTTACTTCATAAAACAATAAAATAATGAGTCCCAATTCGAGTAGGAAAAGGCTAAAAAATGTAACCCAAAATTTGAATTTATAGGGTGCCGGGTGGATGAATTTATTCTAGTGTTTAGAAACGATGTAATCTTGTAGAATAAAAAGGTTCCCGGGCTAAAAGATTTACCTTAGAGGAAACCTTTGGAAACTAGATCGCCAAACCAAACTCTTGACGGTTTCTTAATTTTTCTTGCTTGCAAGAATGAGTTTCTTGTGATTCTTGAAGGATTGGAGTGCCTAGGTTCCTTAGGGATAGAGGTAGAGAGAGAATAAATAGTCTCTTAGGGTTTAGAATAGTGTTAGAGACATTTTTACTTCATAAAACAATAAAATAAGGAGTCCCAATTCGAGTAGGAAAAGGCTAAAAAATGTAACCCAAAATCTGAAAGTTCTGCTTCAAACAGTGTTAGTAAAACAGGTATAACTCTTAGCATAGAGCTCTATTTGAGCTGCAGAATATATCAAGAGAAAGGTATTTCAAATTGCTACAACTTTCATGTTTTGAGTTTTCTCAAATTTCTTGTAGAATTTTCCAAATACTCACTTTAAGTGAGGCCTTGTGCAAACTCACTTGAAAACATGGCCCGTAGAGTAACTTTGGACTATACTTTGCCCAAACAGTCTTTTTATAACTTGATTGGTTTTCGAAACACTTCCTGTATTCCTCATCTTGGTTCCATTATGTTCCCTTCATGAGGGTCATACCTTAGCCTGAAGGTACGAGGTGTTACAATATCTCCCCCTTGGGATCATTCGTCCTCGAATGATGGGTCATGGTTAGGAATGCGATTAACTCAAGAACGTAGGGACACGGCATAAATACATGAGCGTGAAGAAACGTGACATAGAACATGGGGACTGAAATGACATTATTACATGAAAACATCAACATGGGGACATGAGACATAAGTAGTGAATACATGAACGTGAATCATAAGACATGGATCATTTTTCCTCGAATGATGGTCGTGGCTAGAAGTGGGACTAACTTTGGAATTATATAGAAATTTTGACAGAGTTTCCTTTGTAGATAAAACTATCCTAACATTCCTCAAATACCTGTCAGCTAACCAGAGCACAACACAAACCTCAAAGGGCATCATAATACGCGTGACATGACATAACAGGGTAACTGAAACATGGACGTGGCTAACATGAATACTAAATTGACATGAATACTAACTATCATGAATTTCGGTCTAACATGAACACACAGATAAGAAAATGAGTGAATACGTGAATATTATACATAGTATTTGAGAAAGAATTCGTAGGCGTGAATGACATGAGTACCGGAACATGATCATGAACTTGACACGATTGCATAGACGTGAGAAACATAAACAGGGAACATGAATACTGGCCGACGTGGATACATGAGTGTTGAACTGACATGAGATTTGAATACGTGAAAATAATAGATATCATAACATAAGATCTGAATGTAAAAAATATGAACATTACAATAGGACATCTGAATGCTGAGCGGAGATCAGATCTAAACACTTAGAGACTTGATCATAGATGTTCGTATATCACCACGTTAGACATATGAGACAAGAGTATGACTTGGGCCTTGAATGAAGGCGCAACTCGATGCGAATATGGCAGACATGAGCCATAGAACATAAATAGGTTCCTAACATATAGCATAAAGCTCGAGCATAGGCATGACATGAATACGTCAAGTCGGAGTAGAATACTTCTGAAATAAGTACCACCGCGTACATGAAAGGAACTCTTTTTTAAATTGGAACGTACATTATTTCGAACCTTATCTTGTTCGCTCTGAAACTTAGATGCGAATACCTTAGATTATCTTGTTTTTCGTTCATCAACCCCATTATCGTGAGTGAATCATAAAGGATTAAGAGGAAAGGAATCATAGGTATGAATCATAAGAGACACCTTATTTTAGAGTATAGACGTGCCATGGGTATATTGAACATGAAGGACATATCATGGAACATGCGTAAATGGAAACGTGATTATTATGGCATAAAACGTGAATAACATGACATGGGGCATGGGGACATGACATTTGCATAGGTACATCGAAGTTACATATCCTGGTATTTGGTCATGAGTTCATGAGTATTGCAGTAAGAATAAGACATAAGTGTGACTTGCATCTAGTACGATTGTAGGCTTCACTCTTAGGTACTCAGGGGCATAGGGCGTAAATAAAGGATAAAGTTGACTCAAATTCAAACTGTTATGACCCAACTCATGGGATCTAGCGGGCACGCATACTAACCCACCTGGTGGGCGAGCCCTTCCCTTATTCAATGTCCAATTCAAACATAAGAAATTAAATAAAAGGATAAAGTTGACTCAAATCATAAATAACTAAACATGCGGAATACTAATACAAATCCCCAGAATCTGGTCTAAATAGTACAAGAGCTACTAACACATAAGTCTGGAAATACAAGTCTGAAATACTGAAATTGTCTTAGAATAGAAAATAAGACGAGTAATATGGAGGAGTCTCCGGGCAGCGGGATCCATCAAAAGCTCACCGTGGACACTATCTGAGCCTCGGGATCACTCACAAGGTGTCGTGGAGGAACCTGCTACAAACTCTATACTCAGAACAAAGAGTACAGCAAAGTAGTATCAGTACGAACACTATGTACCGGTAGACATCATAAGCCGACAATAATTAGATCAAATGTATATAAGAAAGAGATTGAAAGGTAGGCATGTGAGCAGTCAAGTCCAAATCACAACACAATCCAAGATCAGAACAACACACGTGATATACATGCCAAGCAGAATCAATGACATAGCTGAATGAAGTAAATGAATGCACATGCAATACAAAGAATGTACTGGCCAATTGTTTGTCTCTGTACACACATGCTACGAAAGGATATGCTCCACGTCCCGATAGTCATGACCCATGGGGACCTGAAAAGTCCATGTATCACTCACTCCGCACACAGCCCAGAGATGACTTCTACAACACCAGCCACTCCGCACACAGCCCAGAGATGGCTTCTATATCAAACCTGTCCACAATCTTGAATGTTCCTTTCTCACTTATTATCACTAGTATCAATCATAATCCGTATCAATGAATCATGTAAATGTGTATGAATGCTATGTTCGATGTCAACATCAAGTGTAAATCACAATCAAATCTCATTCATGCCTCTACATGAGCACACATCGCAATACCAATCCTAAATCAATGTTATTTCCTTTATCGATGATAAGTGACAAGATAAGTGAGAGATTGATGCATCACAAACACAACATAGAAAATGGTGAACATGCCCAACACCTTACACGTGGCAACAAGCCAAATCACGATAAACAAGGCGGCAAGCCCACAAAGTCAAACAACAATACCAACCTAAGAATATCCATCACAACTTCATACCCGAAGGCTTACATGCTCTCTCCATCAATCACTAACTTCTACATATTTTCGCTAATTGAAGTCTAATCGAAAGGTAAGCCGTAACCTACCTCGATACCAAGCTGGTGCCACGAACCGTCAAATATGAGTCTTGCCCTTTCGAAGAGCCTCCGAATACTTAAAGTATAGTCATTATCAAATCTAAGTTAGAAACGGGAATTATCGGTACCCATATTGCTATACATTCGTTTGAATCGAAAATCAACTATAGAAAAGAGGGAAATCGGACCCACAAGGGTCAAACGGGTATTACAAGAGTAGAATCGGTAACCCAACGTTATAGAAGTTCAATTATACTCTCTAATTGCTAATTAAGCTTA